>NC_077228.1:479536200-479798700 GCF_027887165.1 Monodelphis domestica
GGAAGTCCTAGATTCAAATTTGACTTCAGATATTTCCTAGCTGTATAACCTTGGGTAAGACACTTAATCCCAGTTGCCTAGCCTTTACCACTGTTCTGTCTTGGAATTAATTCACAGTATTGATTCTAAGACAGAAGATAAGAGTTCAAAAATTATTTCTACATGTAATTGAAAAAAAAAACCCTTAATATAAGAAGAAGGGAGGGTTTGGGGGGCATAATGAGTTCCATTTTAGACAGGTAGAGCCTAAGATTTCTAGAGACATCCATTTAGAAATGCCCAATAGGCAGCTGGGAATTTGAGACTGGAAGTCCTGAGAGAGTTTAGTATTGGCTAGGTAAATAGACCTAACAATCATCTGCATGGATATTCAAATAGAATCCAGGGGAATGGATGAGATTATAATGCAAAAGTGTACAAGCCAGAGGGAGAAGAGAAAGCCTAGGGCAGAGGCTGGGGGGGACACCATTGATTAATGACTACAGTCTGGATGCATCCAAGGAGACTGAGGAGTAGGAGACAGAGGGGAGAGAGCAATTTCATGAAAACCTAGCGAGAAGAAAGATAACGATGTCAAAGATGTCAGATAGGTGGAGAAGCATGAGTATTAAGAAAATATCACTACACAGAGCATTCATCTTCCTTCTCTAGGATTTGGAATAAGCCCAACATGGCAAGTGCTTTGAAGGCCAATAGGGTCAGACCAAACAGTTTAGGTGGGTTAATAGCAATACATTTGGATAGGTAAATTCTAGTCCATTTGTCAAAACAAGGGTGTGGGGGCTGGACTAGTGACTTCATTGGTACAGAGAACTCCTGAGTGAGAACTAAGACAGGTAGGCACCTAGAATATAAGAGGTTGGTTGATATGTCCAAGGTCACTGAGCTGGTATGTCTCAGAGGTGGATCTTGAACCCAGGTCTTGCCAGATTCAATTTGAGCTCCCTATCCATTATGACACACTGCCTCCTTTTCTCTGTTTAAAACAAAATAGAATAACATTCTTTACAGTCACATTAGGACTGTGAACTATCTTAAAAGAGTTCATGCTTTCAAGAATTTCGATATCATAAAAACTGATAAATAGGATGAAGTCAGAAAAACCTAGAAAGATTTATATGAACTGATGCAAAGTGAAGTGAGCATTACAGGAATGGTAGAGCAAAAAGGTTTTAGTAGGCTGTTTGCATCCCCAATATAAAATTAGGTCACTCTCCTGCCAATATATGAAAGATGTTGTTGGCACCCCCAGTATAAATCTAGGGTGCAATATACAGAAGTACAGTGTAGACAGTAACAGAAATATTGTACAATGATCAACTGCAAATGACTTTTTATCATTATCATTTTATTTATCATTATCATATTTATTTATTATAATATATTTATAATTATAATAGTATATCATTATATATTATTATTATCAGCAGAACAAGGTTCCATAAGGGGACATTATATACAGCTAAAGATTTACTATTTGAAGAATAACTTGTGAATATTGACCTCCAATGAACTGAGAAGTGAAAACCTGAAAGAAATAATCTATCTATTTTTGCCAGATGATGCCTTCTGTGGTGTGGGGAGGGGAGGGAGCAACTAAATAAAAGTAAACAAATAAAAATAAATATTATGAATTAAAAAGTCAAGGTTCCAAGATCACCCCAAGGGACCCATAATAAGAAAAAAAACCTGTTCTCCACAGCCAAAGAAGGAACTGTTAGAATATGATTACAGATCAAAATATTCCATCCTTCACTTTATTTCCTTTATGAGTTTTTTATTGTATGTGTGATGTGTATCTTTTGTCCTGATATGGGGAATATGGAAATCTGTTTTGCATGAAAGCACTAATACAATCTATATCAGACTAGTTCTCACCTGGGAAGGGGAGGAAGAGAGGGAAGGAGAGAATCTGAATTGCAAAATGCCAGAAAACAATTGTCAAAAAATGTTTCTTGGTATAATTGAAAAAAAAATTGGGGGTAGCTGGGTGGCTCAGTGGATTGAGAGCCAGACGTAGAGGTGGGAGATCCTCAGTTCAAATTTGACCTCAGACACTTCCTGGCTGTGTGACCCTGGGCAAGTCACTTAACCCCCATTGCCTAGCCCTTACCACTCTTCTGCCTTGGAATAAATACCCAGTATTCTAAGACAGAAGGTGAGGGTTTGAGAAGAGAAGAGAAGAGAAGAGAAGAGAAGAAAGGAAAGGAAAGGAAAGAAAATCGAAGGAAAAAATACAGGCAAAGAAGATGAGAGGTCAGTGAAGGAACAGAATTCTTGCTTGGGCTACCATCTGACCAAGCTGGTCCATTTGGGATAAGGACTGGGGTTACGTATGGGCTGAGGAAATAGAAGACTTGAAGTTGAGCTCAGTAAGGGAGAGAGATCCACCAGCGACATCTAGTGGTCACACATGCATAACACGAGAAGACAATGGGAGCCAGAGTTTTTCAAGATCCTAGGCAATTTCCAGGGGGGACTCCCAGATCGTCTTCCAAACCATCCTGGTCTTGCTGTTTACCTTTGAGCCAATATTTAATGCCTCCGGGATCGAATTTCATAGGCTTGCAGAATGCACTAGTTTGCATTCACGTGGGTGTGTATCCTTTACGTTGTTACTAAGTTACCCTGTAATTCTGTGTCCTAATCCAGTGTTTTTATCCATTTCCAGAGGAAGTGATTGGGATGGTGAGAGATCTGGAGGTCTTGTATAAGGAGAGGGTGAAGGAACTGGGAATGATTGACCTGGGAAAGAGAAGATTTGGGAGAACATTGTGGAAGAACGCCCAGATGTGTTCTGCTGAGTTCTAGAGGATGGAAAGAGGAATAGAAATCGCAGAGGCAGATTTTGATTTACTTTTGATTTAATATAGGGGAAATTACAGGCTATTGTAAGAAATAATGAATTCTTCATTTCTGCAGGGCTCCTAGCTGAGCCTGGATGATTCTTTGGCAGGGTGCTGTAAAGGGATTCCCATTGGGCTCCTTTCCAACTCCAAGATTCTTCATGATGCAAAGAGGGACAGGAAGGTCCAATGGCTGTTTCAGATCCAATATCCAGAGTGAACCAGGGGGAATAAATAGTTCTGGATTGAGCATCAGAACACCTTGGTTCTAAGACCTATACCATAACTTATTTCCTTGTCCTCATTATTCCTTCTGTCTCTCTGTTTTCTGTTTGGGCCTGATGCCTAAGAAGATAAATTAGGCTTCTCTCTGTTGGGAAATGAGATCTAAGAAAATACCTACTTAATAAAGTACAGATATCCCGTCCACATTGTGACTTTCCCCATGGCAATTTTTATATATGGCAGGTGGGCATAAGAAATTAAAAAGAGGGGGTGCAGCTGAGTAGCTCAGTAGATCAAGAGCCAGACCTAGAGATTCTGGGTTCAAATCTGGTCTCAGACACTTTCTAGTTATATGACCCTGGGCAAATCATTTCCCATTGTGTAGTTCTTACCACCCTTCTGCCTTAGAACCAATACACAGTATTGATTCTAAGAAGGAAGGAAAGGGTTTAAAAAAAAAAGAAATTAAATGGAAATTTGGGGGGAGTTTGGATGAAGCTACAGACAACATGCAAAAGCCAGCAGATGATGAAGAAAAGGTTTAGAAACTCAGAAATGTATAACATAAATTTGTATTATTATATAATATTAATATATTTTATCTTTTATTACAATAAATATATAAAATTTATTTTTAAGGTTAACTAAGTAAGATGTTAAAGTTTAAAAAAAAACATGGAAACCAAAAATTTTTATGCAGATATTTCCATTCATGGTGGGGTACCACTCTCCTAACTCTTATGGTATGGAAGAGATATCTATATTTGTTTATGAAATTTAACTCTGCCTTCAAGCTCTTTCCCTTGCCTTCCTCTTATATAGCCTAATTTATTCCATCCTCTTTCTTTTTTTCTTCCTTCTATTTGTTATTGCTGATCTTCCTTTTTCTCTCCTTCCTTCTTTCCTCTGTACTCTCTTTATCTTTTAAAACTTCTCCTTTCTACTAGGGGAGTAGAAATGCAAAAGCAAAACAGATGACATTGTTTATCACATGCATATATGGGTATGTGATTTGGGGTTTAGGCTTCAAAAAAATCGCTTGAGAGCAAAAATGAATAATATGGAAGTTGCTTGTTGGTTCTGGGAGGAGGGAGGAAAGGGGGAAGGGGAAGAAAATGAATCATGTAAACATGGAAAAAATATATAAAATAAATGAATGAATATGAATGAATAAATAAATAAAGTCATAATCACCTTTAAAAAAATACACCTTGAAGTAGGTTTTGTAGCTGTGTGTAGAAAAATAAAATAAAACTTCTTTCTGTGCCTATGTTTATCTCTCTTCTGTCTGCATCTCTGTGGTCTGTGTCTATCTCTCTGTACCTCTCTGTGTGCCTCCCCTTCTCTCACTCTTTTCTACAGGTCCCCTTTATTGAGAAGCTTTTTGTTCCCTTGCTCCCCCCTCCGCCTTCTTCTCTTCTTTGATTTCCCCCTTCTCTTCTCTGTGATTCTCAGCCCTCCTCCTTCCAGACCGAGTTGACATCATTAAGGGAGTAATCATCTTGAACAGTAAGCCAGGGAGGGGAGGCCTCATAATTTATCTATTTGCTGAGTCTTTCATGCTGCCCCAGGGACCAGTCATAAACTATGGAGGAGAACAGTAAATAGCACAGACTGCCCACAAGCTCCTTTCCATTTCCCCTTTGGCTGGGGAGGGTCTGCCAAGCCGCTGAGCGTTGCCTCCCTCCTTGTTCTGATTAGAAAAGCATCATGGAAGGGGATACTCATCTATAGTCTGGGCCTCTGTTGGGAATGAATGGAGGAAACTTCTAATAATGGTAGAGGTTCTGTGCTGATAGAATTTGGAGCTGGAAGGGTCTTTGGGAGATCCACTTCCCTCCCACCCCCAACATTTTACAGAGACCTAGATGGACCTGGAGTCAGGAAGACCTGAATTCAACTCTGGCCTCAGACAATTACTAACGATGTGCCCCTAGACAAGTCACTTAACCCTGTTTGCCTCGGTTTCTTCATCTGAAAAATGCACTGGAGAAGAAAATGGCAAACTACTCCAATATCTTTGCCCAGAAAACCCCAAATAGGGTCAGAAAGAATTGTTTATGACTGAACATCAGTAAGAAAATCGAGGCCCCAATCACACAGAGTGATAGAAAGCAGATGTTCCCTGATATCCTCTGACTCCAGAACAGCCCCCTTTCCACTGCCTTACTGCTGTTGTATTTTTGATAATAAAGCTAATTCTGGGATGTTAGGTCCCATGAAGGTCTGAGAGACAGGGTTAGCTGTTGATCACCTTCAATTCTTTGCAACTTGACAGTTCTATGCTCTAAATTCTTATTTTTATGTGTGATATTACAAAGAAAATATCAGAGAGGACTATTGGATGTCACGTCCCCAGACACCCACCATGCACATAAGTCCTATTGTAAGGAAGTGGGTGAAGCCAGTACTAAACAGGGACAAGTATGAAATGCTCATTGAATCTATCCAAAGTTAACATAGGTAAACAGGAACTTTGGTGAGTGATATTAGAAGGAGGAGGAGAAGGGGAGGGGATTTTCTGCACTCGATGGGCAACCATGTATAAGCATCTTCCTTTTCTTGCCCCTTCCCCTCAAATGATTTAGGGCAAACTTTTCAAAGAATGAGGTATATTCCTTGGCAGAGGATTAGACCATGGGGTGGGATGGGATAAGTGAAGATACAAAGCATTGATCCAAACTATTGTGTGTGTATATAAAGAATATGTATGTATATTCTCCTAAATAATATATGTCCTCCTATATAATAAATATTGTCCTATATGATACATACTCTCCTATATAATATATTCTCCTATATTATATATATCCTCCTATATAATAAATATTGTCCTATATAATACATACTCTCCTATATAATATATTCTCCTATATTATATATGTCCTCCTATATAATAAATATTGTCCTATATGATACATACTCTCCTATATAATATATTCTCCTATATTATATATGTCCTCCTATATAATACATATTCTCCTACATAATATATTCTATATTATATATAGTCTCCTATATAATATACATTTCCTACAAAATATATATGTTCTCCTATATTTTATTTATTCTCCTATATAATATATGTTCTCCCATATAATAGATATTCTCCTGTATAATATATACATGCTCCTATATTATATTACCCTATATTATATATAATCCTATATAATATATTCCCCCATATAATATACATTCCTATATAATATATTCTCCTATATTATATATGTTCTCCTATATAATACACACTCTACTAAATAATATGTTCTCCTGTATTATATATAATCTCCCATATAATATACATTTACCTATAAAATATATGTTTTCCTATATTATATTTATTCTACTAAATAATATATATGTTCTCCCATATTATAAACATTCTTTTATATAATATACATTTCCCTACAAAATATATATGTTCTCCTATATTATATTTATTCTACTAAATAATATATATGTTCTCCCATATTATAAACATTCTTTTATATATATATACATATACATGTATATATAATATATACACTTATATAATATATATATTCTCCTGGATTATATACATATATGTTCTCCTATATTATATATATTTCCTATATGCATTCATTTAATATATATGTTTGTTTTTATATCTCCTTAATTTCCAATATCTCTTCTCTCTTTAAAAAATGAAAGCAAAGCTCAGATATATCCTCAAATTCCAATTGGACTCCCAGCTTCCAAGATCTTCCTTCTTTCATTCCTCTTCCACAGAGCTAAGTAATTTTTTCTAAGACTTAAGTTGGATCAGGTCACCCCCCCCCCCCCTGCTTAAAACCCTTCATAGCTCCCTCTTGCTTCTAAGATAAAATGGGAACTCCTCAGTTTGTCATCTGAAGCCCTTCACATGATCTGCTTCTAGCCTACCTTCCTCAGCTTCCAATGTTCTTCATTCTTTTTAAATGAGTCTCTGCTATTCACGGAGTTTATCATTCCATCCTCTGTTTTTGCACAAGCTGTCGTCTCCTGCCTGGAATGCACAGCTTCTTCATGCCACTTCTGGAAGTCTCTAACTTCTTTTAAGTTTGGCTCAGGTTTCTTTCTATCATTTAGTGATCCCCAAATTTAGCAGCATTCTCTCCTTTCTCAAATGAACACAATTCTACTTTTTCTGTTTTTATTCTGTGTCTCACTATAAGATAAGCTTCCTGAGGGAAGGGATAGAAAATGGTTCAGTTTTATTTTATCTCTGTGTCCCCAGGGTCTATCATAAGATTTTAAAAAGCAACCAAAACAAACCTTTACTTCTGTCCTAGAATCAATACTATGGGGGGACAGCTAGGTGTCTCAGTGGATTGAGAGTCAGGCCCAGAGAGAGGAGATCCTGGGTTCCAATCTGGCCTCAGACACTTCCTAGCTGTGTGACCCTGGGCAAGTCACAAGCCCAGCCCTTACCACTCTTTGGTCTTATAACCAATACACACTATTGATTCTAAGACAGAAGGTAAGGGTGTAAAAAAAACAATACCATGTGTTTTGTTTCAAGGTCAAAGAGTGGTAAGGGCTAGGCAATGGGGTTAAGTGGCTTGCCCAGGGCCACACAGCTAGGAAGTGTTTTAGGTAAGATTTTGACCCAGGATTGCCTGGCTCTCAGTCCACTGAGCCACCTCGTTGTCCCCCTCCCCCCCCCCCCCCCAATCACAAGGTTTTGAACTGAATTTTTTATTGTTCATTGGTTATCAGATTCTTCTTAATTCCTATTTGTGATTTTCTTGGTAAAGATACCAGAGTAGTTTGACATTTTCTCTTCCAGTTCATTTTATACATAAGGAAACTTAAACAGCATTAAGTGACCTGACCAGGGTCATACAACTAGTAAGTGTCTGAGGTCAGATTTGAACTCAGATCTTCCTGACCCCAGGCCTGGCACTCTATCCACTGTGCCACCTAGCTGTTCCTTTGAATTGAGTAAATACTCAATAAATACTTTTTAAATTTGACTGGATTGGTTAGCCAAAGACATTGGTCAAAAAGAAAGCAAGTGAAACTCAGCCAGGGGAAGAACCAGTTTTATCTCTGATCTTAAGGCTGCGTCCCAGGGTGGTTAGCTCAGGAATGAGATTAGGGTCTTAGATACAGGCTTAGCTGCAAAGATTTTCAGTTCTGCCCTGAATGACATACCAGAAATAATGAAGAGTGAAATGAGTGGAACCAAGAGAACACCATAGACAGTTGAAGATTTCATATTTGAAGAATGATTTGTGAATATTCACCTCCAGAGAAAGAACTGACAAATAGAAACACAAAAGCTATAATTTACGTTTACACAATCTTTTTTTGTGGGGGGCGATGCCTTCTGTGGTTCAGGGAGGAGAGGAAGGGGTTGAGATTCCTAGAAATACATTCTAAAAAGAAAATGAACAAAAAGAAAAAGAAACGAGTAAAAAAAGATCTTCAGTTCTTTGTAACTTGATATTCTATGACTCTAAATTCTTTGGTTTTATTTTACATTTCCTTTAAAAAATTATACAATGAATCTTTCTTAACCCCCAACATGCCTCAGTTGAATAAAGGAAAGGAGATCTTTGCAAGCACTTTACCCAGAGATGAGGGGGTTGGTGTAGGGGATGGTGCTGTGAGTATGGTACTTTCAGATTACTTTATGGGGGGAGATATATGCTATGCTTGCATCAGTGAAAGAGGACTATTAAGGGGTAGCTAGGTTATGGTTCAGTGGATAGGGCCACATCTAGATATGGGAGGTCCTAGGTTCAAATCTTGCCTCAGATACTTCCTATCTGTGGGACCCTGGGCAAGTCATTTAATTCTAATTGCCTAACTCTTACCACTCTTCTGCTTTGGGACCAATATTTACTATTGGTTTTGAGATAGATGGTAGGGATTTTAAAGAGAGAGAGAGAGAAAGAGAGAGAGAGACAGAGAGAGAGAGAGAGAGAGAGAGAGAGAGAGAGAGAGAGAGAGAGAGAGAGAGAGAGAGAGAGAGAGAGAGGAGAGAGAAAAAAAGAGAAAGAAAAAGAAAGAAAGAAAGACAGAAAAAGAAAGGGAGAAAGGGAGGAAGGGAGGAAGGAAGGAAGGAAGGAAGGAAGGAAGGAAGGAAGGAAGGAAGGAAGAAAGAAAGAAAGAAAGAAAGAAAGAAAGAAAGAAAGAAAGAAAGAAAGAAAGAAAGAAAGAAAGAAAGAAAGAAAGAAAGAAAGAAAGAAAGAAAGAAAGAAAGAAAGAAAAAGAAAGGGAGGAAGGGAGGAAGGGAGGAAGGAAGGAAGGAAGGAAGGAAGAAAGAAAGAAAGAAAGAAAGAAAGAAAGAAAGAAAGAAAGAAAGAAAGAAAGAAAGAAAGAAAGAAAGAAAGAAAGAAAGAAAGAAAAAGAAAGAGAGAAAGGGAGAAAGGGAGGAAGGGAGGAAGGAAGAAAGAAAGAAAGAAAGAAAGAAAGAAAGCAAAAGGAAGGAAGAAAGAAAGAAAGAAGGAAGGAAAGAAAGAGGAAGAAAGAAAGAAGGAAGGAAGGAAAGAGAGAAAGAGGAAGAAAGAAAGAAGGAAGGAAGGAAAAAGAAAGAGGATTGTTGAATTTCAGAATGGGAAGGAATTTTAAATTTATTTAAATTTAAATTCATTCCATCTCTTTCCTGTAGCTCAGTCCATCTTACCTCATCATGATTCAGTGAAAAAAAGTATTGAAATTGAGACAAGAAGATCTTAAACAAGTCACTTCCTTCCTCTATGGCACAGTTAAACGAGGAGGTTGAACTATATACCCTCTAAGGTCCTTTCTAGCTCTTAACATTTCTGTGATTCTGTAATAATAATAATGATGATGATGATCGTAATAATAATTAGCATTTAATAGTTGTTTAATAGCACTTTGAGGTACATGGGGTTCACTAGTGTTCAGGGAAGACTAGCACTTCTGGTGTGAGGGTTTACTGAGGCTTTTCAGACCTGTTCATCTACCTTTGGTGTCCACCTTTTTCTTAGCTCTCATCAGTGGCTCTAAGAAACCGTAACATGTGTAGCAGCCATATTCCAGTTATTGTTCCAAAAGTCATGAAGATAAGTGAAATTGATGTTGTGGCATGCATGTAAAAAATGCCAAGATCACCCCATGGTATCCTGGGCCATTGTCAGTCATTTTGACTCTGGTCTAGCCATTGGATTCCGATGACTCTGGAACAGAGAAAGAGTGAGGCTGAAGATGCTGTGCAACTCTGCATCATTTAAATCCAATTTAAGTTTGAGTCAAAAAACCTAACCAGTGACGTCATCTTTGAGAAAAAAGGTCAACAACCAACCAACCAAGGTGCAAAGCACTTTATATTATCTCATTTTATTCTTACAGCTCTGGGTAGTAGGTGCTATTATTGTTGCTCCTATTTTACAGATGAGGAAATGGAGACAGACACTGATGTTAAGTGATTTTCAGGTGAACATAATGTTTGAGGCCTGATATGATTTCATTAACATGAGTTATTATTAATAATTATATTCTACTTTTAAATATTTTGAAATTATTTTCTAAAAATTATAAAATAATAATCATAAATAAAATATTTTAGTGAAAATATCATTTTAATGAAAAGTCAGGGACCACACCTGTGATGTCACTGGTATAGGGAACTCCTAGGGAAGAAGTTCCCTCCATCAATACAGACTGATACTTGCTTTGCAACTTAAGGTCTTAGAGAATTACTTGGTACAACAGACTTTCCTGGGGTCATAAAGACCAGCATATGTCATGGGGGCAAGACTTGAAACCAAGTCTTTCTGTTTGTGAGGCTGGTTGTCTGGGGACTGTGATGCTTTAAAAAGTATAATTAGGACAGGCTCTGGGTTTTCATTGTTATGTAGGAAACTCCTTCTCCCTATGCTGGATGTTGTGTTCTCTACAGCTTATAGCCTTAGAGTTACTGAGTACCCAGACCTTCCTGATTCCAAGAAAGGCTCTCTATCTATTACTTCATGTTCCCTCTTCCTAGAGTTTTCTATCTATTTTTTCTTTTTTCTCTTTTTATTAAACCCATACCTTCTGTCTTAGAATCAATACTAAGTATGGGTTCCAAGGCTGAAAAACATTAAGTATTAGACTATTGGTGTTAAGTGACTTGAAAGTATCCGAGGCCAGGACCCCCAGCATCCCAGGTTTGACTCTATTCTACCCACTGAGCCACTTACCTGCCCCTTGTTCCTCTTCACCAGGGTCTACTCCTTCCAGCTCCATCTCACCTACAATTATTTCAAACCAAACTCACTCATGCTTCACTTCATTCTCTCTTCTTGTTCACCCATCTTCTTTAACCTAGCTAGCTGCCTTCTAGAACCTCCACCTTTCAGTTCTGGAACCAATGATTAAATTGTTCCTGAATGAGAAGTGTTAATCTATTTCCCTATGGCCCTACTCACATCCCTGTAATTTTTCTTACTAAAGCTTTTCTTCCTGACTCCAGTAACCCTCTCTGCATTGTCTCCACTTATTAGAATGTAAGCTTCTTGAGGGCAGTGCTTGTTTTTGCTTTAGTGTTTGTATCCTCAGTTATTAGCACACCTCTTGGCACGTAGTGCTTAAAAATGCTTTTTTCATTCATTTGATTATTATCCTGATTAACATGAAGACAGCTTCTGTTTAAAGATCTCCATTACTGGTGGGAAAAGAAGAACCCCCCCCCCCCCCGTGGAAAGGCTTTGGGGATTCATCTTCATGGGACCCCCCCCCCCGTTTCTATTAAAAAATATACTTACATCTTTTGTTTTGACATTAACTAAGTTTCCTCTTTTAGTACACCATCTCTCTCCTACCAGGAAGTCATCATTTATAATTCTTTAAAGAAAAAATTCAACAAAACCAATCAACACATAGAAAAAAATCTGATATTATATTCAGAGTTCTACACACAAACTCCTCCTTGATGAAGAAGTAGGGGAAGTGTCTTATCTTTTTTTTTTTTTGGTGACAATCCTGATTATGTTTTTTACAACAGTCAGTTTTAATTATTTTGGGGTGATTGTTCTTTCTTTTTATGTTGCTCTAGTCATTATGTGTACTGTTTTCTGGCTCAGTTATTTCACTTTGCATCAGTTCATATGTCTTTCTATACTTCTCTGCTTTCATTTCTTGATTTCTTGATTCATATAGTACAATAATATCACATTACATGTATATACCATAATTTGTTTAGCAGTTCCCTAATGTGAACCTTAAAAATTCTCAGACCCTACTTCATAAGATTTGGTTAAGACCATTCCCCATTTAAACACTGAAAGGACTTAGATCAGGAATGTGAGACCTCTACACCACCCCTACTTAAGCCTGCTTTAGGGGAAGAAACTCCTTGCTGAACAATGAAAAATACTTAAACCCATACTTATAGTAAGAAAAAAGTTCTTAAGCTGTGCCTATTTTTATATCTAATACAAAAGGATGCTAAGTACCTATAAAGGTCAGGCAACTTGTGAATTTACAAAGGTAAAGAGGTGAGAACTTACTCAGGCATGAATTACTCAAAAGTTTAGCCTTCTTAGGTGTGAATTAAGAATGGTCTGTCCTTTGGAAAACATCTACTGTGATTGGTAGATGTGAGAACTTAGGGGAGGTGACATAGGAGAAAATTCCCTTTAAAAGGAGATGAGAAACTGAGAGCAGGGGTCTCTTGCTGGAACTCCCTCTGAGAAGACTGTCTCTCTCAGTTCTCTCTCGGGAGAGTCAGCTAGGAAAGCTGAATTGGAGGAGGCAACTGGTGTCTCTCTGAACACTAGAATCCTTGCTTGGACAAATCTTGTGGTGAGTGGATAAAAGACTGACTGATCTCTCTCTTAGGGCTTGGGCCTGGGCTGGCCTATCTTTTTTTTTTCTATTTTTCCTTTTCTCTCTCTCTCCCTCCCTTTCTTTAATTCCTCATTTGTATTAATTAAAATATCTATAAAACCCAGTTGACTTGGGTATATTTCATATTTGGGAATTTTTCCCTGGCGACCACCTTATATTTGATTTAAAAACAAGACACTGTCTTGAAAACATATTTTCTGCGTTCACAATTTAAGCCAACCACTCTTTTATCTGCAACAGTTTATGTCTTCCACCATTTTAATTATTACACTAATCAATGGGTAGGTAGGTAGCACAGTAGATAAAGCATTAGGTCTGGAGTCAGGAAGATTTGAATTCAAATGTGGCCTCAGACCCTTACTAGCTTTACAACCCTGGGCTAGTCATTAAAGCCTATTTGACTCAGTTTCCTCATTTGTAAAACGAGCTGGAGAATAAAATGTTAAATTATTTCAATATCTTTGTCAAGAAACCCCCAAATGGGGTCACAAAGAGTCAGGCATGACTAAACAGCAACCCATAGGGGCCTACTTTGTTTTCGGTTTTTGGAATGAATGAATGAATGAAAAGACATTAAGTTCTTACTGTGTGTAGCTTCTCTTCTAATCATTGGGGATACAAATAGAAAACCTAAGAAGTCTCTGATCTCTCAAAGAACTCCTACTCTCCCCTCCCCAAATGCATACATTGTGCTCTGATTTATGTATTTACTGTACTTATTTTTTAATTTTATTTTAATCATCATATAAAACACACTTCCATTTTGGTCATTGTTGTAAAAGCACACTCATACAAAACCCGCCCCCCCCAATAAAACCCTAAAGACACTGATGTGAAAGACAGATGCTTTGATCCCCATCCATCCGACTCCCAGAATTCCTTCTCCCATTCTAAAGGGAGAGATAACATTAGAGAAAGTTTTCAGCACTAAGTCAGATGGAAAGGTCCCATGACCCTTAGGCTACACCAGCAAAGCAGATGGTAATGAATCTTCTTAGATGTCATTTCTACAGATAAAATCATAGCTGTTTCTGATCTTAAACTGTTTGACAGTATCAAGGGCTTTTGTGGGGAGGACTTAATTTTTGCAACCACAAAGAGCTGCTATAAACATTTTAGTACATAGATCCTTTCTTTTGGTCAATGACTTCCTTAGGGAATATGCCTAGCAGTGGAAAAGGGATGGCCATTTTAGTCACTTTATTTATATAATGCACAGTAATTTTTTCACAGCTTGGGGTGGGAGTGGAGGGAGGGCCACTGCCAGTCCAGAATCTACCCCCCGGTTGCCCTAGGAGGGAGTCTAGTGCACCTTTCTAGGTGAGAAAGGATTAGGAAACTCCACCCACTGTCCTGGGGATTGGCCAGACTCCACTATCTGCATTTTGAGGGCTTTGTGCCTGGAAGCACTTAGGATCAGCGGACCTCTCTCCAGCAGCTGTGGCCACTGGGAAACTTGTATGGTTAGAGATCAGGGGCTTAAAGCTCCTGTCTTCTAACCAGCTGGTTAGAGTTCCAGCTCTCTGAGTTATCCCAGGTCTTTGTTTCCTCATTGCCTCATCAATTCATTTGGGACTCTGCTCAGGGCTGCAAAAGCGTCCAGGGGATATGAGGCTACAGCATGATTAGAGCCAGGTGGAGTTAATCAGGGAAGGCTTCATGGAAGGTTTTGAGCAAGGCTTTGAAGGAGACCAAGAGGAAGCCACAATGATATCACAGAGCTCTTTCCTTTCCCCACCTGCCTTACCGTTTTGTTGTTTCCAAACTAGCTTAATTGAATTTCCTCTTCCCTGCAAGTAGGGCACTCAAAGCCCACAGTGGGGGCAATCTATTCCTTCTACAAAGGGTCCCTCTGATCCCCCTTCCCCACCAATCTTCACCCCCTAATCACTGCAAGCTTTGTCTGATTACTTGCTGTGTTTATGCAATTGCATTTTCTCATGTTAATTGCACAATTAAGACAAGCAATTACATGGGAAAATTTTAAATTAAAAAATTATGAATTGTTACCCAGCAGTCCAAATGCAATAACGTGTGCTTAAACCGACGCATTCCCCAGCATGGCTTTATTAGGAGGCTCAGGGCAGGGGAAATGGTGACTTCTCAGGGTATAGAGTTCCACAGCAAGGATTATCCTGGCACACAGGGGCATCTGCCATCTTTGGTCCCAGTGCTGCCAAGGAGGAGCATCTCTGTCTCCTTTTCCAGCTGATAGAGGAAGTTGGAACCTGCCGATCTCGTAGACTCTCAAATCCCCAGAAAGTGAGCAACATTATCTAAGACTCGGCCTCCCCTTCCTATGCCCACACTTCTCTCTTCCTTTATCCGCAACTCTCTCCCCTTCTTCTACACCTCTCCTCGGGCTTCCTGCCTCCCGGGGCTCACAGCCAGCCAATGACATCCCCGGCAACTCCCCTCTCCATCCTGCCCTCTTTTGTCTCCTTCCAAACCCAGCCCCGAAGGCTCATCCTAGGGAAGCCTTCCCTGATTAGCTCCACCTGGTTCTCATCCCTGCATTGTCTCACTGCTCCCCAATCCGAGGGAGTTTGCAAGCGGATCATTTGCCCACGTTTCACTAGCCTTGGTCAAGGAGGGACAAGGACCGGGTCTTCTGTGCGAGGAGACCTAACTTTAGGCAACAAGCTCCGCGCAAAATCCAATTCTGATAATGGAACTCACTCGGGGAAACGGATATTTCAAGCGCTCTAGCAGCAGAGCACGTTGTAAAGTGAAGAGTCCCTCTCTCGTTTAGGGATCGTGTCAGTCTGGATTTTCCTAAGGAAGCTCTGTGCTAAAGAATCTCTTCTGACATTTGGGGAGGATTTGCTCATTCTCTTGGCTCAGTCCCTCCCTTGGAAACATGGGAAAGTGGATGTCTGCTGTCCCTCCCCCCCTCCCCCGGATCCAGAGCCTGACTGTGTCTGCAAGCTTGCAGTTTGCAATACTAGAGAATGTTTTATTCAGCGAAGGAAAAGAGAACGAAGAAATGCTCGCCTATATCCGAATAGACAGGATCCCAGTTTTCTCTGCATTGCGTTTTCCTGGGTGCTTCTAGTACAGCTCAGCGGCCACGTGGCTCAGGACTGGTCAGCGAGGCTGGCACAAATTCAGGCAGAAATGGAAAGGTTAAAACAGAGCAGGAAGAAGGAGGAAAGGAAGGAGGAAGGAAGGAGAGAAAGGGGAGGCAGACACACGGAAAGGAGGTGGGGGAGACAGAGAGAAGGGAGAAAGAGACAGAGGGACAAAGACACAGAGCGATGAAGGAACTCTAGCAGGGGCACTCTGGGAACTGCGTCCTCTATCTAGGATGCTCTAGCGACTGCTATTTTCCTGGTCCTTCTGAAGCTATCTTTAGCTTGCAAGCTGATGTGGCAGCTCCCTGACAGCTAAGAAGGCCTCGCCAATTCCAAGTGATGCCAGACCTGAGGGCCTGATGTGGCCATTCAGCACCTGGGATTGCATCCCTCTGTGTGGGCCATTGTAACTGCAGGACCACCAGAGATTCATCCAATGGCAAGAGAACTTCTTGGCCACACGCTGTTATAGAACATTTAGAGGTCATTCGCTGGGCAAGTCTTATATCCTATCTCTTCCCTAGCTCTTGGTACTGGGAAATAAAGCTGTATTGGGGGTGCTCTGGGAGGTGGGGGAGACAAAGCATAGGAATGGGGAGGAACTTGACATGGTGACTGTGTGGTCTGGAATCAGAAAGACTCATCTTCCTGAATTTAAATTCTGGCCTCAGACACATACTAATGGGCAAGTCATTTAACTCTGCTTGCCTCAGTTTCCTCATCTGTCAAATGAGCTGGAGAAGAAAATGGCAAATCACTCCAGTAACTTTACCAAGGAAACCCTAAATGGGATCACAAAGAGTAAGATAGGACTGAACAACAACCACAAAGCCTCAGAGGGTGACTGAGCCTAATGAGGGCACAACGGAAACAACTGAACAACAGAAATATTTTCAACATTAAGTAAATCCTTCTTGTTCTACCATAATATACAGTGATGAAATATATTCTTGCTGGTCTAAAGTGGGGGAATTCAGTGAATAAGGGCTTGGAGCATTATCATGAGTAGTTTAAAAAGTAGATTTATTGGGATAGCGAATTGAGGCACTCTGAAACTTGAATGAGTTATTAGAAAATAAATTCTCTGCTCAACAACCGTATCCCAGAGATTTGTACAGAGACCCATCATTCATACTTCTGAATAGTCAGGATTCCTAGCAGGCATTATTTTCTGGAATTCCTTGGCCAGAAGCTTTAGGGGTATTGGGCATCATTTAGCTCCTCATTCAACTCTCCCTAGCTCCCATAATGTGTCATTCCTGATCTCTCTGTCCTGAAGCCTATAGTTTCATGCAATCCCCAAGAGGCAACCCAAGTCTTGTCTTTGGGCACTACTGGGGGGGATTTCTGCTGAAATAAATCGTTCTTGGTCCCCTTTGCACCTCTGAGGAGACACTGTTCTCTCTTCATCATAGGAATATGGACTTAGAGCTGGAAAGGGACCTTAGAGGCCATCTAATCCAACCCTTTCATTTTTCACATGAAAAATTTGGCCATAGACTCTAAGTGACCATCCCATGGTCACAAAAGTAGTCATTAGAAGGGGAAGGATTTGAATCCACATTATATGGCTCCTAATTGAGCATATTTTCTTCTATGCTACTCTGTAATGTGTAATTTCAATTTAATTGAAAAAGAAATAGCCATTTATTACATCTTAATATCATTAATCATAAGCTGTAATCATCTATAATCTTATAGCTAGCAAACTGCACTTATGATCTATAGAAAGAGTTAGACCCAGTTATTAAAAATAACTGCATAGATATTAATCATGATAGCAGATAAGGATATATGTAGTTTGGTGTGTTAGAATATAATAGTAAGAAATGAAATGAGCTTCTGTGAAGCTAGAAAATGTTTGTGACACTTCCCTTGTCATGTGTTCTAGAGGATGTGACATGAGGACAACAGGATCCTGATCTTGCAGTGTCATAACTAAGATACCTGAGCAGGGGATGGAGAAAATGGAGTTGCCTTGGTCATAACCCCTCTTTCTGGAATTTATTAGTAAAGAAGGCCATTTCATTGATCTGTTTGGTACACCTTTTCTGACCTTGCTCATAACCTCTGATAAGTAATTGTCCAAGCTTATAAAATCCTTGCAATCTGGACACTGGACTTCTCAGACCACATAGACTGGGTGGGCTGCAGACCTCTGAATTTTTTTGTATTTTGTGCTCATTAGTAAAGCCAGACTTTTGGCTCAGGAATTTGGCCCAGTTCTTTTTATGTCTTTCATCATGAGTCTTTTATTCCCCTTTTGTAATTCTTTTGCTGAAATCTTCCTCACAAAAGGTCTCCCAGAGTATGCCACCATTCTCTGTCTCCATGAATGTTCCTCTCACCAGTACCGGGTTCTAGAATAGTGAATACACATTACAATAGCTCTTCTCACTCATACAAGGGATGAATGTTTTCTGCTTGAGCAGACACTTCTTGTTTGCTCAAGAGCATCCTAATAATATCTCTAAAGTCCTAAAGAATCTCTCTGAAAAAGCTGGGTATCATTGTTCAAATCAAATGATGCTATCAACATTCAAGCCAAGAGCCCATATCATGAGAGTTAAAGATGAAACTGAAAAAGCTGGTAGCAATTTGGAACCCCAGGGCCCAGGCACACCTATGGTAGAGAGGAGGTCTAGGAGAAGTCATGCATTTCCTCATGGCATATAACACCTAGGTGATGGCAGAATCAAGATGGAAGGAATAGTATGTGATACTGATGACATTGACAACATCAATATTGAGTTTACTTTGGCAGCTAGATGATGCAGTGCATAGAATGATGAATTTGCAGTTAGGAATGAAGCTCAAATCCTGCCTCAGATACTTACTAGCTGTGGGACCCAGTACTAATTATTTCACTTTTTCAGCTTCAATTTCCTCATGTGTTGTGTTCTACACAACAAAGGGTGTTGTGCTCAATGAACTTTGAGGTCTGTCCTTTCCAGATTTAAATCTATAAACCTATTCAGAGTGGGGCATACCTACTGCCCAATGTATCCAGTAGAAGGCTCTGCATGCAGGGGGAATTCAGAGCAGGTCCCTTGATTGTTCTATTTCCTTCTCTTCACATCCTTTTCTTGTGTCATTGCCCAATGTCATCACTGGACCTCCTTTCCCCATTCACTACTTTCTATACTTCTCCTTTTGCCCAAACTATTTTTCTTTCTTTTTTACATCCTTATTTTTCCTTCCTTACCTTCAATTTCTCTTTGCCTTTTCTCTCCTCCCATTGGTATTCTTTTTCAGTTCAATTCAACAAACCTTTATTAAGTTCTAGCTGTGTGACTCTGGGCAAAGCACTTAACCCCCATTGCCTAGCCTTTTCTGCCTTGGAACTGATTATCTGTTATTGACTCTAAGAAAGTATATTAAGGATTTAAAGAAAATAAAAATAAACATGAAAATTAATAGCAAACATTTATTAAGTGCCTACTATGTGCTAAGCACTATGCTAAGTACTTTACAAATATTATTTCATTTGTTCTCTACAACCATTTTGGGAGGAAGGTGATATTATCATCCCCATTTTATAGTTGAGGAGAAAGAGGCAGGCAGAGGTAAAATGACTTGTCCAGAGTCACAGCTAGTCAATAGGCAAGACTGAATTTTAATTCAGATCTTCCTGGCTCTTGGCTCATTGCCTTATCTGTTGCATCATCTAATTGAATATTATAGACAGTATGCTCTAAGAGGGACCCTCAGTCTGGCCTTACCCCAGTCCAAGAGGAGAACCAGTGGAACTAGGATGATTTGGTGTACCCTTCAGGTCCCAGAAACAACAGAACAGGAAGACTTAAGGCAAGAGAGATGCTTTGATAGCATGGCAGCTGCTAGATTTTTTGTTAAGATTAAAAATATTGGAAAGACGGGTTTGGGGGTAAGAATGTCAACTTCTTGATTAGACTAGCACTTAGCCAATAAATTAATAAAGTCAGTGATCATCTTGATGACCAAAAGACCCCAAAGTTTCTTCACCCAGGTCTATATATACAATTCAAGAGTTCATTATTCAGCCCCTTCCTTGGATGTCCCAAGATGCTTCTCTTTTGTTAGTAGCTAGTAAGGTGGATTTAGAGAACTCAACTTCCCCTTTATTATTTCAACATAGGAGAGGTAGATCTTTGCCCAAATAAGGAAAATACCAGCCTTTCACCAGACACATGGCTGGCCTACCATACTTTCAAAAGAATGAAAATTCAACATGGCTGATCAGCTCCACCTTTGATCCTTTCAAGGTCTTCTCAAAACACAAAAAAGTCACAGTCCAGTTTGATAGGTTGTAGGGCTGGGAGTAACCTTAGTTTAGAAGCAGACTGTTTTAGTCTGATCTTGGGAAGCTGAGGGGGAAATGATTTCATATAGAAATATTACTAACAAATAATATAATTCAGTATTAATTTCCCTCACTTCACTGGTGCCTGCTCTTGGTCTCCTTTGGTTCCATCAATAAAGCAGTTGCAGGTCCCTGTCACAGGACACCCAACAGAGGATCACTGGTTGGCAGAACTTACATTCAGGGAGCGATCCTGAGTTTATATCCACAAAGAATCAAGAACTGAGCGAAAGCTATAGCATCTTCAGCTAACCCTACTGGAAAGGGAAATTGCAATCAGTCAATGAGCATATATTTTCTGCACTCTTTTGACCATTTAGAGGAAAAGTAGCTGTATAGACTCAAACAAACCAATTGGAGTCTTCCAGGGATTTGGAGGGGCTATGCATTGCTTGAGGGATGACTGTCTGGGGTGGGGAGCCACAAGCAGACAGCCATGCAGTTAATTCATTATTCTTATTCATTCTAAGCCATGGGTAGAATACCATATACAGTTAAACATGCTCTCTGTCTCTTCCCATGGGGAAGTGACTCCATTATGTCAAGATCATGTAACTAGGGCACAGAGAAATATATAGTTTGAGAAAGAGGCAAACTTTTATCAGTGTGATGGGAGTTTGAGAGCTAATTCTAATTGGGTAAATCCAAACTAACCATGACCCCCTAGAAAGATCGAGTCATAAGGGGGCAGCTAGGTGACTCAGTGGACTGAGAGCCAGGTCTAGAGATGGGAGGTCCTGGGTTCAAATCTGACCTCAGACATTTCCTAGCTATGTGACCCTGGGCAAGTCACTTAACACCCATAGCCTAGCCCTAATCACTATTCTGCTTTGGAACCAATATACAGAACTGATTCTAAAGGGTAGAAAGTAAGGGTTAAAAGAAAGATGGGATCATATAGCCCACAGAGGGAGGGAGGGATGAAGAGAGGGAGGGAGGGAGGGAGAGAGAGAGAGAGAGATGAGACAGAGAGAGAGAGAGAGAGAGAGAGAGAGAGAGAGAGAGAGAGAGAGAGAGAGAGAGAGAGAGAGAGAGAATCAGAGATGGGAGATCCTAGGTTCAAATCTGACCTCAGACACTTCCTAACTGTGTGACTCTGGGCAAGTCACTTAACCTAACTTGCCTAACCCTTACTGCTCATCTGCCTTGGAACCAATACACAGCATTGATTCTAAGATGAAAGGTAAGGGTTTTTTTTAAAAACATATGAGGCTAGTGGCTAATTAGGGGTATCTTGGCTCTGTGCTAGGTCTCAGGAATACAAGCAGATAGCACAGGTCTTGTTCTGGAGGAGCTTACAACCTAGGGGATGGGTAATGGTGTGAAAAGGCAAAAAGGACACTAGAGTTAGGTCTTAAAAGAAGGAGAAATAAGGGATTTCAATAAGTGAGAATTGGCTATATGAGAAGGAAGGCACCATGTAAGGCATGGGGGACCTTAGAAGCGAAGGAACAGAAAGCAATTGTAGAAGTTTGAAAAAGACAAAATTAGAGCCAAGTTGTGGAGAGGTCTTGAATGCAGGATACAGAATCCATACTTTATTCCCTAGACAATGGGGAGCTGAGGATTTGGGGAGAGGGGAGTGAAGAATGTAATTAGAGCAGTATGTTCTAGACCTTAGTGTAAAAGATGGTTTGGAAGAGTGATAGATGGCATACAGGGGACACTGTAGAGGCTATTAAAATAACACAAGGGAGAAGAGATGGGGGCCTGAGCAATGATGGTTTCAGTGAGCATGGAAAGCTCTCAAGAGGATGGATGTGAGATTTTGATCTACTCTTCCCCAGTTTCACCACCATCCTATGAGTGGCCTCTGGATGTCCATCCCTGGAATGTTGAGGTCTCCAAGGATTGTGACATCAAAGCTTGTCAGCCAATAGCAGCTCTCTCCCATGATCCCTGCATCTTGTCTTTCAAGTTGATGAAGACTTGCTTTTCATTTTTTGACTGTCAGGGTCTGGGGCTGTTGGCTTACATTGCTCCAGAGTATGATGTCAACTGACCCCAGTTAAACACGTGGTGGCTGCCCTCCCAAACCATAATGTGGCTAACCGTCAAGCTTCTCTTAGGCCGGAGGTGTTTACTCCAAGTCTCAGAGAATGAGAAAGTATTTATGTTAAAGCGACTAGTGTCGAAACAGCTCCACGTTCCAGAGAAACAGCAGCGATTACTCTTTAGGGGTCAGGTCCTGGCTGACAACAAGCGCCTATCCGACTATTGTATTGGACCCAATTCTACACTCAATGTGATCATCCGTCCCTTGGAGAAGACATCCCCTGAAACTCCTTCCCAACCTCGGTCCCAGTCCTTGTGGCCTCAGCTCAATCAAATTCTGCTCAAACACTTTAGCCCACAAGATGCAGAAAATGTGCTTCGTCGGCTAAGAGAGGATCACAGGAAGTCCTTGCAAAGGATGAACCTGGATGACCTTGAGCGGATCTCAAAGGTCCTAGTTCCAGAAGGGAAACACTCAGGAGCCACTGGCTCTACCCGTGAGTCCAAAGGAGATATGGAGCCCCGAAGAAATATGAAATGCAATCTAGCACACAAGGATGGCTTTAAACGAGAGAAGTCACCTGGTAAATAAACCTGACATGTCTGAAATTAATCATGATATGGATTTTTTTATTGTTATAGTATATATTTTTAGAGGTTTTTTCCCCTCCCAAATTCCCTTTTATAGATATATATGTAGATGGACATTTTATAGATACAGATAGATATTTTTAGAGGTTTAAATAGATATATCTCCTATCATTTGAATCTCTTAGACAAGTTATTGGAAGCTTTTGATGAACTTAACCTTAGCTTCTCTATGTCTCGGTTTCCCCTTTTGGTAAAGTTGTATTATCTCTTCTCTATTGGGGTCCCCAAATAGAAAGAAAAGATGTAAAGATACACATTTACCCATTTCTTTGTGTTTGCCAGTTAGGTCCTAGATCCCATATTTTAACCTGTAGTTCAAATCCTTAGACAGATTTCAGACTCTAAAAACTTGGACCAGAAAAATACTGCATCTTTCATTTTACTAATCTTTAGCTGAAACTTCACATTTTCTTCAAATATGAAGGCAATAAACATTATTTTGAGCAGTGGAGTTTCACCGGACTAACAGGAAGGACCATTATACCCCAAAGTTTAAGAACTGGTCTGGAGGAATATCAAGCCATATACTTTACCTTTCCTCCAGGGCTGAGCACCCTCAGGCTGGGGAAATCTTTTGAGCCATCAGAAAGCATCTTTAAGGATTCAGAGCTTGTGGAAGAGTAGAAATAATATGGATCACCAGCCATGGGCTTGGGTAGTGATGGAAAACCTTTTAGAAGGGTGGGTGATGTCCTCAGGAGCACATGGAGAAGGAGAGGGGAGCTTCCCTCCCCACCATCCCTTTGGCTTTTCAGTAATGAACTCTGGCAAACTCTACTGGGGTGATGGCAGGTGCACCCACAGCGAGGGCTTTGAGAACCCCCTCTGGCACACATGCCATAGGTTCACCACCATGGGTACAGGGGCTAGCATAACCCAGAAGGGAAAGAAATAGGTAGGGTTGCTTTTTATATAGTTATACTGCCATATCTGAAGTACGGAAGGAACACAGCTCAGGCTCTTAATAATAGCCAGAATTTATATGGCACCTACTATGAGACAGGTAGTGTGCCAGGTGTTTTACAAACATTATTGCCTTTGATCTTCACAACAACCCTGAACCATAGGTGCTATTGTTTTTCCCCAATTTGTTTTTATTTTTTCAGTTACATGTATAAACAATTTTTGACAATCATTTCCTGACAGTTTCCAATTTAGATTTTCTCCCTCCCTACCCTCCTCCTCTTCCTTCTCCTCCCTGAGGCAGTGATTACACCCATAGGTGTACATCCATAGGTGCACCCATAAGATACATCCATATTTTCATGTAATATTTGATAGGTGCTATTATTAGGTTTTAAATTTCTTCCACTTATTTTGGGGGCAGCTAGGTGGCTCAGTAGATATAGAACCAGGCCTGGAGAAGGGAAGTCCTGGGTTCAAATCTGGCCTCAGACATGTCCTACCTGTGTGACCCTGGGCAAGTCACTTAATCTCAATTGCCTAGCTATTCCTGCTCTTCTGCCTTAGAACCAATACTTAGCATTGATTCTAAGAAAGAAGATAAGGGTTTTAATTTTTCTTATTTTTGGCATTCATTTTTTAAAGTTAAGTTCTAAATTGTCTATCACCCTTCATGGTAGGTGCCATTATAATCTCCTTTACAGATGAGGAAACAGAGGCAGTTAGAGGTTAAGTGACTTGTCCAAGCCATGTAGTTTAGTAAGTATCTGAGCTGGATTTGAATTTAGGAGTCTCCCTGAATTCCAAGTCCAACATCCTATCCACTGTGCCACTTAGTGGCCTCCTGGTATATATAGACTCCAAGAATGTGGCTTTGGGTTAATTTGTATAAGGTCCAGGAATGTTCCTCTCTCTGAAAGCACACATTCTTGCTGGTACTAGAGGAAAAGCTGGAACAGCTTCTGAACAATCTCTTTATCTCACCACCAGATGGCGCTCCTAGCTCCATATCGCAAGGCCACCATCAGAGATTTCACAAACCCAAAGCTTGGGATGCTGTCTGGGTACCAATGGCTTCCAGCCCCTGCCCACACAAGTACAAACTAGCCCTTGGGTTTCCCAAGATTCCCAGTAGTTCCTAGACTCCTGATCTCTTCCTTGGCTCCATCTTAATTAGTCTGAGATTGAAAATACAGATTGAACCTATTAAAGCTTCAACTTGAGCTAAGAATTTGGGGACACCCCAGCTAATGATAATCATTCATTATGTCATTACTTTATCAAAATTATTCAGTCCTCATTCCCTTGAGATTCCCATCTCCTTCTGAACTTTGCATGGCCCACAGCTCCTTATAATTTATGGCTTCCATTTTTTGAATGGATTCTAAAGAGAGATAAAACCACATTATCACATTAACTTTCTGGGGAGGCTGAGAGCAGTCACTCTGATGGATAAGGGTCTGATAGCTCTCCATTCCCCAGCCTCAGGAGCTGTCCCCATCAAGGGCTGACTTGCCAGTTTTATTTTTGCCAAGAGAGCAACCATGGTGGGGAGCCAGGACGTGGGCACAAAGGGAAGGGCAGTCTTTCCCAATGTCAAAATCATGGCTTAGGACAGAGATGCTGGAGTTGGAGTGCAGATGAAAGCAGACAATTGTTCACTTGTTTATTTGGATTTGTGTTTGGGGTGTTTGGTTTTATAAGATGAATCACTTACAAAAATGAACAATATGGAAAAATAGAAAATTAATAAAATTCAACCAATATCAAAATCATGAAGAGAGGAAAGTGAACAGTAGGGCCAGTTTTTGATACTTGGTGGTGGAACCCAAGGGGTTGGGGCCCTGAGTTCAAATGCATCAATTCCTAAAAGCTTTCCTGGCATCTCTTCCTGGGCTTCTTCAGAAGTTTCCCTTAAAGCAGACTTCCTTAAAGATGGCTATTTCTTGTTCAGCTCATTTGATAGATGAGGAAACTGAGGCCAACAGGATTAAGTGACTTGCCCAGGGTCACATAGCTAGTAAGTGTCTGAGACTGAATTCAAACTCATGAAGATGAGCCTTCCTGATTCCATGCCCATTGTGCCACCTATGCTACTCTATAAAAGGGAATTCTTTGTTTTCTCTGAGTTTACACTTGTGAAAGGGAATCCTTTATTCCCTTTGTCTATTTGAGTTAACACGTTGGTTAACAGTAACTTAAGGGGGCAGCTGGGTAGCTCAGTGGACTGAGAGCCAGGCGTAGAGATGGGAGGTCCTAGGTTCAAATCTGCCCTCAGACACTTCCCAGCTGTGTGACTCTGGGCAAGTCACTTGACCCCCATTGCCTAGCCCTTACCACTCTTCTGACTCCAAGAGGGAAGGTAAGGGTTGAAAAAAAAACCACAAAAAACCCCAGGAACTTAAGTACCCTTATTTAGTGAATTACAAGTCCTGGCTGAGTCTAGCACTGGAGCAATATTTAGTTAGATAAGCTAATTAATGTCTTCTCTACCCTTTAGTATTTTTCTGCTTTCACTCTTTCCACCTCTTTTGTAAATAAATGCTATTAAAGTCATTTCAACTTTGAGTAATAATACTTTGAATCAGTGACTACTATATTATTTATCATTTTAATACATTTTAGTCAAACCATTAATTTTTAATCCCTACAACTCCAAATATCTCAATAATAGAGGGAAATGGTCATGGAGGCTTAGATTATGGTGGTACCTATATGTGTGTATAGAGCAGGGGATAGATGGATTCAAGAGAGGATATAGGGGTGGAATTAACAAGAATTGGCTACCAATTGGGTATAGATGCTGAGGAAGAGTAAAGAGTGGAGAAGGAAAACCAAGGGCAAAGAGAAGGACACAAACTGCTATAAGAAGGTTCTGCCTTGATAAGTGCACTTATCAGAGGACATGCAGTGGCAGAACCCCTCAAATTTTATCTTATTTCTATTTGCTCTGCCAAGGAGAATAACCTTTGTTTTGGAAATGGCAGGACAAAAAAATGGCTAATAGTTGATAAAAGATAAGATACCATTCAACTGCAGTTGATAAGTTCTTGGCTCAAACAACCAAAATCCATGGGTTCCAAAGTACCAAATTATATAACAGATTCTTGAAAGATCCTGGGGACTGAGAGGGGTCTCCAGTCCTGGAAAAAGGAAACTTGTTGATCTTGTGATCCTGTAGAATAGTCCATAAACCATTATAGGTCAGCAAGCTTTACTTTGATTCTTGGGGATGTGCTCAAACAGAACATTAAAGAAATGGCTGGTGAACATCTAGAAAACAGAATTAGTGATTAGAGGGCCAGCATTCATTTACTCAATCAATCAGCAAGCATTTATTAAGCACCTACTATGTTCCAGGTGCTGTACTAAGCACTAAAGATACAGAGAGACAAAAGATAGTCTGCTCTTAAAGGAACTTATTGGCTAATGGGAGAAACAGCATCCAAACAAATTATAGCAATAAGTTGTCTGTCTGGAGGATAAACTAGAGAATCTCAGAGGGATGGCACTGATGAGGGGAGGATGAGAAAGGCTACTTGTAGGAGGTAGTGTTTTAGTTTGGACCTAAAAGTCTAGAAAGCTAGGAGGTAGAGATGAGGAGGGAGACTATCCTGGCCAGGAATGGAGGACAGCCAGGGAAAATGCCATCATTGAGGACAGTGAGGTGTCTCAGTGGATGGGGAGTTAGGCCTGGAGTTAGGAAGATCTGGGTTCAAATCTAGCCTCAGGCATGCCCTACCTTTGTGACCCTGGTTAAGTCACTTAACCCAAATTATCAAGCCTTTACCTTTTGTTACAAGGGAATCACTTTAAAAGACTGATATATATTAATTTAAGGTCGCCAAGGAATCAGCTATGTAATTCCTAAATGAAAAACTCAAGTCAGCCGTCAGCCTTTTTTGGAGTTTAATTACAATAGGAGCAAGAAAGGAATTAGAGATATATATATATAGAGAGAAAGGGGAGAGAAGGGAATAGGGCTTAAATACCCCTTCTGTTTAGGCTGGGCCAAAAGGCCCAAGCCCTTAGATAGCTGGGGCAAAGAAAAGAGATTAGTCCCTTTCACTCATGTGTCCAAAATGGAGAAACAGTCTCAGAGGCCCCCACCTTCAGCTTCCTTCAGAGCAAGCTTCCTCAGCGCCCAGGAACCACTCCGACCAAAAACTCAATCCTCCTCCTCTCTCCAGACCCTCCTATCTTTAAGGACACCATCCAAGTTGCCTCCCCTCAGTCCTCACATCTACCAATCACTCTTCATCAATTTCCCTGTCAATGGAGGCTCTCGCTTAACCCAGGACCGCCCAGAGGTTTCTGGCTTTTGCACATGTCTGTTGAAGGTCATATTTTCAAATGATTAAATCTATACTCCTTTGCTACAGCCCTTTCTAAATCCTGTTAACTTGAGTATGGTAGAGATTGGAATAATTAAATTTTGATCTAGGCTGCAGCCCTTACTCAATCCTATTAGGACTGAATAGGGTGGAGATTTATTCCAAGTATCTCCATTGTATCAATTCTAAAATCAATCAAGACTCAAAGAAATTCCTGTTCTATGCTCAAGCATAGGTCAAAGTCCTTTCCATTGTTCAGCAAAGGGTTTCTGTCCTAAAGTAATCTTAAGAAGGGAAGAGAAGGAACCTCCCATGCCAATGGAGTTCCCATTCCAATAGACTATCAGTAAGAAATTTTCCAAGTATGAAATATCCCAATGGTGAAATTTTCAACAATTATAAGTCTAAGGAAATTTGAGGTTTACAATCCCCCCTGATGATCATTGGGAGACTAGTCTCCCCATTGATCATTTAACATAATCATTTTGTAGTTCTAAATTCACTTCTAACTAAAGATATATACAATATTCAATTTCTAAGAGAAATTAGAATAGTGAGAGAGGAAATAGAAAAGAAAAGAAAGCAAAACCAATGTTTGCTAGGCGCATTGACAGAAAGCCAAATTAGGGGCAGTCCCTTTTGGCATAAATGTTACAATAAATGTTCAATCAAAAGTTCAGTCCAATCAATCACATCCAAAGTTCATTCTTGATCTTCTTGATGAAGTGTAGGTTTTTGGCATTTTTCTGCAACAGTTCATTCTCTGGATATAAAAGTTTCAAGCTTCTTTCTTGAAGATCTTTTCTCGAACAAAATCAAAATCTTTGAAATTTTTATAACAGTAAAATCTTAAACAAAAGTCTTGGATTTTTATAAAAATATAATCTCAAACAAAAAAATTCAAAAATTCTTAGATTTTAAATTAAAATACAATCCCCCCTGAAGTAAGTATTTAAAAAAAATATATCAAGTTTAGCTCAGAATGCAATGTTCAGTTATGGGGGTGTATGTGTCAATTATCAAAAGAATAGAAAAATAATCAAAAACATAAGAAAAATTCAAAATAGACCTTGTATAGGTCCAGTTTAAAGTAATTTCTATCCCACAAGTATGTAGGACAGAATGCAGTAATATTTCACTTAGCCATTTGTAGCCAAGACTACAGGAAGTTGCCATAATATAAGAAAGAAAGAATTAGAATTCTATTTTGATGGGGAAATGTCATTCCCTTGTCTGATTTTTTCCTCAGGGATATAGGGAGCCAGCATGATAGTCAAGCTTTGTACTTGTTTGAGTATTTCAAAAAGAGTGTAGATACAAGGAAGTCCTACGACTTAAACATAAGTTAAGCGTCGCAACCTCGAGTCTCACTTTAATATTTCTAGTGCGCTCTATTGGCACTATTCAGGTTTAGTCTGTGCTCCTTGTTTTTATCCCTTTTCCTGGAATCAGACACAAACATTAATCACAGTCCTATAATATTTTATCAATAAATGGCAGGTTCCCATAGTTTAAAGCTTTTAGGCATATATTGATATTATAGCAAGAGTATATATATTAACTTGTATTACTGCAGGGAAAAAAAATAATATTAATTATGTGTACCTTCAGTACAAAAAATGAGAAAAAAATAAAATATTCTGATAAAAAAGAAAAGAAAAGAAATAAGAAAAAATAAGAAAAAAATCAGTAATTCAATATATTCTTGAAAGAAAAAAAACCAGCATCCATTTGTCTATGGATTATTATCTCCAATTCTTATGATAAGATAGAGTCACAATTCATATGATAGGATAGAGTCAATCAGTCTCAGCAGAAGATGCTTTCTTCACATGTGAGCAGTGAATCCAAGAGTCTCTTTCTCCAATCTTTATAGATGTTGGAGTAGTTAATAATATTTGGAATGGTCCTTCCCATGAAGGTTCAGTTGCTCCAGTTCGCTTGAAATTCTTGATATAAACTTTATCTCCTGGGTTCAGGTCATGCAGAGAAAAGTCTAATGGTCCAGCTTGTACTGCAGCTCCAGATTCATGAAGTTCACGTAGTTTGTGCTGTAACTCCTGTATATAGGAAGCAATAGTAATATCTCCCCCTAATAGCGATGTATAAGCCGGGGAGAAAGGCTTAGCCTGTATAGGCGGATGTCCAAAAAGCATCTCAAATGGTGAAATATGTAAGTCTCCTCTAGGCCTGCTTCTAAGATAAAATAGGGCCAGAGGGAGAATTTCAGGCCATTTTAAATGGGTCTCAGTGCATAATTTGCCAATCATAGTCTTAAGTTCTTTATTCATCTTTCCTACTATTTGGAGAGGAGAAAAAAAAACTGAAAAAGGTTAATTAATATCAACAAAATCAATACAATCTAAGAAGAATCATCTTTATTATACTGGGAAGTTCCCTGGGTACCCTCCTGAAGGGCACCTCTCTGAGGGTCATTAGTACCTCGAGTAATTTTTGGACGAGCGCCATTTCTCATATATTGTTGAGTATTATCATTAAAATTTTCTTCAATTTGAGCATTTTCATTAAATTCCCAATTCCTATTTCTATAATTCTGGTTTCTAAAGTTCTTATTTCTATATTCATTATAGTTATTTCCATAGTCATTATTATAATTTCTAGAATTTTGGTTTCTATAACCATTATCATAATTTCTATAGTTATTATTTCTAAAACCATTATTAAACTGTGTATTCCTTCCAAACATCTTAAGAAAGGTTCTACATTCCATCATTTTGTGGCCCTTCTTCTCACAGAAGTGGCAAGTAATGGATTGATAATTGGATTTCTGGAGAGGGGCAATCGTCGTTGGTTCATTATCATGCCCACTTTCTAATTTAGTTATCCTATCTATTACACATCTCATTTTTTTCTTCATTTCCTCCATGTCATCATTATTCTCTTTCTCCTTTTCTTCGTTTCCCTTAAAAACATATATAGCTGTTTTTCGCAATTCTTCAAGGTCCATATCTGACCATCTTGGGCATTGTGTTTTAAAATAATTTTTAATTACTTTGCAAGAATTATTTACAAAGATTCTTCTAACTTGTCTTAAACTATTCTCTTTATTTAAGTCCCAATCTAAGTATCTGTCCCCAAACTCGATAATTCTGTCCATAAATCTGGAGGGTGTTTCGTTTTCCTTTTGCTTAATTTTTTCCAGTTCCATCCACTTATCTGTACTGTCCGCACATTCCTTCATGGCCGTGAGGATGGCCTCTCTACAACGGTATAGTTGTAGATAGTCCTCAGGATTATTATAGTCCCATTCGGGATCCTGAGATGGCCAATGTGCTGCATTACGCCCCCGGGTTTTGTTGACATGAGCAATTATTTTATTTTTTTCACGTTCACTTAAAAAAGCCTGTAGTAAGCTCTCAACGTCCTTGTAAGACGGATTATATTGAAAAAATATGTCTCCCATCTTTTTTGTTACTAGAAAAGGATCTTGTTCATATGTGGGGATATTTTGTGTAAATTCATTTATTTCTTGGGGAGTAAACGGTATCCTATGTCTTAAAGTCACCACATCCCCATTTCGTCCTATTTCAGGTACTTCTCTTAGAGGAAACAGGCCTCTAGTTGAATTTTGCACCTGTGGGTCAGTTTGACAAGGACAGGTTTCTCTAGGAGGACAAGATCTCCCTTGCATTGGAATTTGGTTTTCTGTAGGAGAAGGAACATGAGAAGCTGGGATTGCAGGGGAAGGGTTTTGGGGATTAAATTCAGACAAGATTTGCACTGCACGAGAGAAGCAGTCTGTTAACTGGGCTATAGGGAAGGTGTTTTCCATCTCTATTTCAGGGAAGGAAATTTCCTCATTCAAAGGTTCAGAAACAGGTCTGTTTCTGGTAGAGTGGGTGTTTTCCCATTGATCCTGTAAGAAACATTTTAGATCTTCTAATTGGGCTTGCATTTTATCCTCAATTTTTCCTATTTTATCTTCCATATCTCCCATTTTATCCTCAATATTTCCTATTTTATTCTCAATATTTCCTATTTTATCCTCAAGTTTTTCTATTTTATTCTCAATATTTCCTATTTTATCCTCAATTTTTTCTATTGTATCCTCAATTTTTTCTATTGTATCCTCAATTTTTTCTATTTTATCCTCAATATTTTCTATTTTATCCTCAATATTTTCTATTTTATCCTCATTTTTTTCTATTTTACCCTCAATATTTTCTATTTTATCCTCATTTTGTTTTATTTTATCCTCATTTTGTTTTATTTTATCCTCATTTTGTTTTATTTTATCCTCAATATTTTTTATTTTTTCATCTCTAAATATAGTATTGAGGAGTACAAAAATGACAGTACCTATTAATATAAAAATTTGGAGGTATCCTTCATTCCTCAATGCCCCTACTTCTTCAGCTGCCATATAATTGTCAAAGAATGTAGTACTCATTTTTATATGTATATTTTGTAATTTCACAAAACACGTGGGGAGCAGGGCAAAGCAACAAATTTTCCACAGGGTTTTGTTTTTTTTTTTAATCCAGGAAGTTGTTCCTTAAGGGAAAGGATATTTATAAACAGTTCTTCCAGCCAGGACTTTAGAGTCCTGTTGCTGAGATTTAAAAACAGCTGTTTTCTGTCTATCAGAGTCACACAGCTGGGAAGTATCTGAGGTCCGATTTGAACCCAGGACCTTCTGCCTCTAGGGCTGGCTCTCAATCCGCTGAGCTACCCAGCTGTCCCTTAAGATTAAAGGGAAGAAAAAGAAAAAACTGCTGATTCCAATTTAACTTAAGGAGAAAAGAGAAAAAGTTTTTTATACTCACGTGTTCTAGCAGCTGTGTCTTTAAGCCAAGTTTTTTTTTTTTTTTAAAAAAAAGGACTAAGTGGTGAAACAGTATAGTAAAAAGGCAAGGAAAAAGTTTTATTGAGAGGATTCTTTAGACTCCCGTGTGGTCAGCCACAATGTTACAAGGGAATCACTTTAAAAGACTGATATATATTAATTTAAGGTCGCCAAGGAATCAGCTATGTAATTCCTAAATGAAAAACTCAAGTCAGCCGTCAGCCTTTTTTGGAGTTTAATTACAATAGGAGCAAGAAAGGAATTAGAGATATATATATAGAGAGAAAGGGGAGAGAAGGGAATAGGGCTTAAATACCCCTTCTGTTTAGGCTGGGCCAAAAGGCCCAAGCCCTTAGATAGCTGGGGCAAAGAAAAGAGATTAGTCCCTTTCACTCACGTGTCCAAAATGGAGAAACAGTCTCAGAGGCCCCCACCTTCAGCTTCCTTCAGAGCAAGCTTCCTCAGCGCCCAGGAACCACTCCGACCAAAAACTCAATCCTCCTCCTCTCTCCAGACCCTCCTATCTTTAAGGACACCATCCAAGTTGCCTCCCCTCAGTCCTCACATCTACCAATCACTCTTCATCAATTTCCCTGTCAATGGAGGCTCTCGCTTAACCCAGGACCGCCCAGAGGTTTCTGGCTTTTGCACATGTCTGTTGAAGGTCATATTTTCAAATGATTAAATCTATACTCCTTTGCTACAGCCCTTTCTAAATCCTGTTAACTTGAGTATGGTAGAGATTGGAATAATTAAATTTTGATCTAGGCTGCAGCCCTTACTCAATCCTATTAGGACTGAATAGGGTGGAGATTTATTCCAAGTATCTCCATTGTATCAATTCTAAAATCAATCAAGACTCAAAGAAATTCCTGTTCTATGCTCAAGCATAGGTCAAAGTCCTTTCCATTGTTCAGCAAAGGGTTTCTGTCCTAAAGTAATCTTAAGAAGGGAAGAGAAGGAACCTCCCATGCCAATGGAGTTCCCATTCCAATAGACTATCAGTAAGAAATTTTCCAAGTATGAAATATCCCAATGGTGAAATTTTCAACAATTATAAGTCTAAGGAAATTTGAGGTTTACACTTTGTTGTGCCTAGGCACCAATATATAATATTGATTCCAAGATGGAAGGTAAGGATTATTTTTTTTTTAATGCTCCCATGGCTTAGTTGATAACAGACCAAGCCAGACTAATCTCATTTTCTTTTTGGACAAGATTATTGTCCTTGTTCTTGTTCTTGAGGAAAAGGTGGAGAGATGTGAGCTAGATAAGTACTATTAGCTGAATCTAGAACTGACTGAATGACTGGATTAAAAGTCTTAAGTGTTAATGGTTTCATGTTAGCTTGGGTAATGACCAGTCCTTCTCAGTTTCCTTTCCTGTATTTGTAGCATGCCCCGATTGTGGATGCTCCCCAAGTGTCTGTCCTTGACCTTCTTCTGTTCTCTCTCTATCCTCTCATTCAGTGACCTGATCAGTATCCATAGGCTCAATAGTCATTTTTATGCAGATAAATGAATGGAAAAACATGTATAAAGTGGTTATTGTGTGCCAAACATTTGTTAAATATTGGGTCCAAAAACAGAAAAACTAGCATTTCCTGTTCTCAAGGAGCTTGAATTCTAATTAGGGAAGACACTATATAAAGAAAGTTAATGTTCCAGGCAGATGGAAAGGCTGATAAGTCTTTTTTTAAAAAGCCCTTACTTTTTGTCTTGGAATGTGTACTAACTAGGTATTGGTTCCAAGGCAGAAGAGTGGTAAGGGCTAGGCAATTGGAGTGACTTGCCCTCAGTCACACAACTAGGGAGTATCTGAGGCTACACTTGAATCTAGGCCCTTCCATCTCTAGGCCTAGTTCTCTATCCACTGGGTCACCGAGCTACCCTAAAAGGTCCACAAGTCTTAAGAGTACAATGGTATGGCTAAATTAGTCCTCTGTCAGGAAGCATGGTGGGAATAGAAATGCAGAAGAAAAACAACTGCTCCATCATGAGGGTCTATGGGGATATAATTGGGGATATAGACTCTAAATGATCACACTAGTGCAAATATAAATGGTATGGAAATAGGTCTTAATCAATTACACATGTAAAACCCAGAGGAACTGAGCATAAGTTACGGGAAGGGGGTGGAGGGAGGGGAAGGAAGGAACACAAATCATGTAACCATGGCAAAATATTCTAAATTAATTAAATGAAAATTTCAAAAACAAAAAAATAAATAGTCCTCTGTCTCAGTAAAATGAATGGAGTTGTCGAACACAAGGAAGTAGGATATCCCTGTGCTGGTGACTTACCTGATGCCCAGCCATCCTGATTCATCTAGGATGACCTGGGCTAGGAGAAAGCTGGGGATGGGAAGAAGACAAGAGAAGAAGATGACCCTCAAATTTGTAGATCCAGCCCTAGTCTCTCTCCTGAGTCCTTATATCTTCAAAGGCTAGGTACTTCAAACCCAGAAGTATTTTCAATTGACCATGCCCCAAATGGAATTCATTAACTTGTCTCTTCCCCAACCCAACCTTCTTCTGAGCTTCTCTATTTTTGCCAAGGGCACCATGGTCCTTCCAGGCACACCATGACCCCATCTTTGACTCATTGTTCTTTCTTTTTTCATTTATCTATTTAGTTGCCAAATCTTGGCGTAACTATGTCTAGAGCATCTCTGGCATCTGTCCCCTTCTCTCTACACATATAGCTACCACTTTAGTTCAGACTCTCATGGCGTTTCCCTTGGATTATTATAATAACTTGCTAATTGAGCTTTCATCCTCAACACTCTCTCCCATTCATCTCCAATCCATCCCCCCACAAAAATCCCTGCTGAAATGATTTTCCTAAGATGTATGTTTGACAACGTCACTCCCTAACTCATTATCCATTGGCTCTCAGTCACCTCCAGGACCATATGTAGATGCCATTTAAAGACCTTCATCACCTGGCCCAATTTACCCTTCTAACTGTATATATTACTTGACCTCTTTTGCTTATAATCCTGCCCATCTTGGCTTTCTTGCTGTTCCTCACACATGACATGATATTCAATTTCCTGTTTCTATGACTTTATACCTGAAATGCCTTCTCTTCATACCTCTACCTCTTAGCATATATTTCCTTCAAGACTTTGGTAACAGGGCAGCTAGGTGGTTCAGTGGATAGAGAGCCAGGTCTAGAGATGGCAGATCCTGGGTTTGAATCTGGCCTTAGACATTTCCTAGCTTTGTGACCTGGGCAAGTCCCTTAACTCTCATTGCCTAAGCCTTATTAACCTTCTGTCTTGTAACCAATGCACAGTATTGATTCTAAGGTGGAAGGTAAGGATTAAAAAAAAACTATTAAAATTCTACTTTCTATAGTGGGAATACCTAAGCTTTTTTTTGTATCCCGGACCTTTTGACAGCCTGACAAAGTCTCTGGATCCCTTCTCAGAATAATATGTCTAAGTGAGTGAACTAAAATATATGAGATAACAAAGGAAACCAATTGTATTGAAAAATAGTTTTCAAAATATTAAAGACAGAGAACCAAGTTCACAGACTCCATGCTAAGATCTTTTTCTTCTATAGGAAGTCTTTTTTTTTTCATTTACCCATCTGCTAATACCCCTGCCCCAGTTTCACCTCACATTAAACTTTGTTGTTATTTGGTTGTTCAGTCATTTCTGATTAGATTTGGAGTTTTCTTGGCAAGGATATTGGAGTGGTCTACCATTTCCTTCCCTAGCTCATTTCACAGATGGGAAAACTGAGGCAAGTGGGGTTAAGTGACTTGCCAGGGTCTTACAGCTAGTTTTTGAGTTTGGATTTGAACTCAGGAAGATGAGTCTCCTTGTCTCCAGGCTGGGCACTTTATTCACTATGGTACCATTTTCTTACCTATTAATCTTGTACATATTATACACATACATACAACATATATATATATGTGCATATATATATATATATATATATATATATATATAAAGAGAGACAGAGAGAAAGAGAGAGAGACAGAGACAGAGAGAGAGAGGGAGGGGAGGGAGGGAGAGACACAGAGAGAGATTTAACCTTTACTTTTTGTCTTAGTATTAACTCTTAGACAGAAAAGCCATAAAGGCTAGAGATTTTGGGTTAAGTGGATTTCTTAGGGTCACATCACTAGGAAGTGTCTGAAGTTGGATTTGAATCCAGGTCCTCCTGACTCCAGGCCTAGCACTATCCACTCTGCTACATAGCTGCCCCTTCCTTACATATAAAATTCTCTCTTTGGGTTTTAGACACCCCCCCCATAACTTAGCCCCTTCCTACTTTTCCAGGCTTCATATCCATTATATCTCACTTCCTGTGAGCCAATGACACTGACCTTGCTGTCATTCACATACCCCACCCCACCTCCTAACTCTGGGCATATTTATTGGCTGTCCCACATATCTGGTCACCCTTCTGATAGTCAGCCACCTCTTAACTTCTTTGGATTGCTTCAGGTGTCAGATAAAGTCATCTCTCTTACTAGGAGGCTTTCCCAGTAGTCCTTAATCCTCTTGTCTTCCCTCTGAAATTATCTCTAATTTGCCTTGTACATATCTTGATTGTGCAAAACTGCTTCGATGGTCTGCTCTTCTCAGACCATGAGCTCCTTGAAAGCAGGGCTCTCTAAAAAAAACCCTTACTCTTACTTTCTGTTTTAGAAGTGCTTGAGCAACTGGGGTCAAGTGACTTGTCCAGGGTTGCACAAATGTCTGAGGCCAGATTTGAACCCATATCCTCCCTATTCTAGACCTGGCATGCCATCCACTGAGCTCCCCAGCTGCCCAAAGCACAGGCTGTCTTTGCCTTTGTTTTGTATCCCTAGAGCTTAGGATTGTGCCTGGTACATAGCAGGAGCTTAGTAAATATTAGTTGATTGACTGTTACCAGTTTAAAAAATAGAGAAGATGGGGCAGTCTGGTGGCTCAATGGATAAAGAGCTACACTTGGAGATAGGAGAGCCAATGTTCAAATCTGACCTCAGTCACTTCCTAGCTGTATGACCTTGGGCAAGTCATTTAACCTCAGCTATCTAACCCTTGAAATGGTCTTCTGCTTTGGAACTGATATTTAGCAACGATTCTAAAACAGAAGGTAAGGTTTAGAAAGCATTCCATGAATCTGAGAGTATAAATGACTTGGGGAAAGAACTCCATACTTGGCAAGAGCTTCTGGGAAATCTGGAAGGCAGTTTGTCAGAAATTAACTTTAGACTGACATCTCACCCAACAATAAATTCTAAACAGATATGAGCCCCTACTGTAGAAGTTACCATAAGCAAAGTGAGAAGAGGACAAGGTCAGTACTTTTCACAGTCATGGCAAGGGGAAGAATGCTTTACTAAATAAAGCTAGAGGTGGTCACCAAAAATGAAAGCACTGATTCTGGGGCCATATATAGGCGGGTTGATCTCCGACCTAGCGTAGGATGTAATCACAAAAAGGGGCAGATGAAGAGGTGTTAAACTAATTGTACAGATGGATCCATGCTCTGAATCCCTTATGAAAATGTTTCCTTTGATTGAATTGGAAGGAGAAATGCCGTTACCCAAGAAAAGGCTGACTGCGCTCTTAGAAGATAGCAAAAAAAAAAAGCAGAGGGTCGGCATTTGAAGAGAGTTTCGGGGGCAGTTGAGATGCATCCAACAGGGAGGAGAGGCTCATTCTCTAAACAGATGCTGGCACAGGGTCAGGCATTCAAAGGAAGCAGCAGTTTTAAGGAGTGTGATTTCTACAAATTTCTACAAAGCAAAGAGCTGACTGTGGATTCAACCCTAAATCACCTTGGCAATTGAGAGGTGAGCTACAGAGAGTTATAGACCCTGGAAGCCCAGTTTAGAACCAGTCCTCAGAGACACTGAACACACTGGGGAAAACCACAAAAACTTCATTAGCAGAGGAAGGACTATGAGAGTTACAGTGCCAATAAATGCTCTTGTCTTGGCCACGTGTCTTACTTCCATTTTACATAGTCCTAAGTTTATGCTCAGTCTTCCCACGGGGTCTGTGTTCTTGTGGCAGAGTACATCTCAGGCTTATAAGTGTAATTTTTTTTAACCCTTATCATCTGTCTTAGAATCAATACTAAGCATTAGGAAAGGGCAAAATGAGGACGAGGGAAATGGGGTCAAGGATCACACAGCTAGGCAGTATTTGAGGCCACATTTGAATCCAGGACCTGTGACAAGGAAATCACGTAAAAGACTGATATATATTAATTTAAGGTCATCAAGGAATTCAGCTATGTAATTCCTTAATGAAAACTCAAGTCAGCAGTCAACCTTTTATGGAGTTTAATTACAAACAGGAGGAAGAAAGGTATTAGAGAGAGAGAGAGAGAGAGAGAGAGAGGAAAGAGAAGGGAATAGGGCTTAAATACCCCCTTTGTTTAGGCTGGGCCAAAAGGCCCAAGCCCTTAGATAGCTGAGGCAAAGAAAAGAGATCAGTCCCTATCACTCACGTGACCAAAATGGAGAAACAGTCTCAGGGGCCTCCACCTCCAGCTTCCTTCAGAGCAAGCTTCTCAGAGCACACCCTCTCAGAGCAAAACCTCTCGAACCCTTCAGTCCTCAGACCTTGCTATCTTTAAGGAAACCATCCAAGTTCCTTCCCCTCAGTTCTCACATCTACCAATCACTGTCCATGTCTTCCCTGTGCCAATGGTGGCTCTACCTTAACCCAGGACCACCCAGAGGTCTATGGCTTTGCACATGTCTGTTGAAGGTCATATTCTCAAATAATTAAATCTTGATCTATGCTGCAGCCCTTCCTAAATCCTGTTAGGACTGAGTAGGGTGGAAATTGTATTTTCCAAGACCTGGTTCTGTCATTCCAAGTATCTCTATCGTATCAATTCTAAAATCAATCATGACTCAAAGAACTTCCTGTTCTATGCTTAAGCATAGGTCAAAGCCCTTTCCATTGTTCAGCAAAAGGTTTCTGTCCTAAAGTAATCTTAAGTAGGGAGGAGAATGACCCTCCCATGCCAATAGGGTTCACATTCCAATAGACTATCAGTAGGAAATTTTTCAAGTATGAAATTTCCCAATGGTGAAATTTCCAACATTTATAAGTCTAAGAAATTTTAAGGTTTACAGACCTCCCATCTTTAGGCCCAGCTCTCTATACAGTACACCACTTAGCTTCCCCATGAGTGTAATATGTTATAGATACTATTCTCGGTTTATCATCTTCATAAATGCCTTTTGCTTTGTTTCTACTGTCTAGTTGTTAAAGGGGAGCTCATTGGAAGGGGCTTGTGAGCAATAGTAGTAGAGTCCCCACAGACTATACACTCTGAAAACCTGAGAATATTAGCTTCTCTCTAGATATGGATAGGATCGGATAAACATTAAAGTTCTTTCTAAATCTAAAATTTTGGGATTGCCCAAGGCTTTCTGAGTTCCAGAATTCCAGGTCCTGTGAATGGCGAGAATTCCCAGGACAGTTGTACATTCCCCATTTTGGACACCGATCTTTCCTTGGAGCAGCTCACCTTCACTCTTGTCTAGCCCCAGCCTCCCCGCTGGTTGGCTGGGTTATGGCTGAGCTTGCTTCTTGGCCCCATTCCCTGGCTCTGCTCCCAAGGGAGTCATCAGCAGACAAGGCCTTTGACAGGGCAGTGATTTTGCACTTGCTTAGTGTGTGCCATTTGCCAAAGGGGATGTTCCTATTATCTTTACATTACAGAACCTAATAGCCCGTTTCCCAGGAAATCTGTGAGCAATAAAAATAAGTGGGCCGTTTTATTCCTTTTTACTAAGATAGGAATCTGGAGTAAGTGAAGATGGCAACATTTGTTTTATTGCTAGTTAGGTTGATCAGCAAGGGTGTCAGAAAATCAGGCCAAGAGAGATAGAGGTCAATTGCCCAATCCTTTCCCCCCCAAAGTCTGCTATCTTGAGGGAAGGGTTAGTGACATGCCCCATGACCCTAGATGAGTCCCATCTCCCTTTTGAACTTTTGGTGAATTTTTCCAATGGTACCCATGAGAATGCTCTTTTATTTAATGCCCCTGTACATACCTCTCCTACCCTTTCATCTCCCTCATTCCCTCTCCTATCATCATCAAACTCTGCTCTTCAGAATTTAATATTATACCATATTTATCCTTATAATTATATCATAAATATATCTATTAATCTTATATTTTACTACATGCCATAGTGAAAATTTAAGTCATCATATCCCTTTCAACTGGGATTTTTTTTTCATTTTTAATCTTTAATTGAGGAGGGAAAGGATCATAGATCTAGGGCTGAGAAGGTTATGCAGTACAACCCGCTCGTTTTACAGATGAGAATATGGAGGTTAAGTGACTTGGCCAAGATTCACTCAGGTAGTCTTCCATCCTATTGGGAAGTGATTTCAGGCATCACAGAGAAGGCAGGAGAGATATTCCAGTAGGGAAATTGTGCAGATAATTAGCCAGACAACTCAGCTTCAGTCTGGTTCTACTGTAGGGAGATCATTCAGAGAGTTAGGACTTGGTGTTAATGAGGCCAATGCCATGGGTTCCATTCCACATGATGCAGGCAGCTGTGTCATCTTTTGGGATAGTGGCATCTCAGAGTTGGAAGGGACCACTGGGATTGGCCCTGTCCACCTGAATACGAAGCCCATCCATGACATTTGGAACCACTGAGCATCCATCTTTTGCCAGATGACCTATGGAAATGCAGAACTCATTACCTCCTGAGGCAGTTCATTCCCATTTTGAATAGTTTTGATTGTTAGAAAGTTTTTCCTTACATAGAACTAGAATCTGTATCTACAGTGTTTATCACTTGCTCCTAGCTTTGCTCTCTGGGGCCAAGCAAAACAGGTCTAAGTCCCCTTTAACACTATAACCTTTCAAATACTTATAAACAGCTATCATGTTTCCTTCTCTCCCCTCCCACCCAAGTCTTCTCTTCTTCATGTTATCCAATAATAGAAACAGTAATGATAGTAAGAGCTGATGTTTAATGTTTTGGAGTTTGCAAAGCCCCTTATATACAGTATCTCTGAGTCGGGCACTTATTTATGAAATGATGAAATGGGGGCTGTAATTCACACTTTAATAAGGCACAGAGTTTGTAGGGGAAAACAGCACAGAGACAAGTGGCAAAAGGGATTGGTGAGTACAGAGATCTGTAGATGGCATGATACAATTGGCAAATTATGCTCCCTTGATCCTTTGTGATGATTTGTACTTGACTTCTAGGTTCCTCTTTACAATCTTACTTCCTGATGTTGCCACTTTATACTGGTTACCTTTTTTTTTTTTAAACTTTTACCTTGTGTCTTAGAATCTACACTAAGTATCAGTTAGTTCTAAGGCAGAAGAATGGTAAGGGCTAGGCAATGGGGGTTAAGTGACTTGTCCAGGGTCATACAGTTAGAAAGTGTCTGAGGCATATTTGAACCCAGGACCTCCTATCTCTAGGCCTGGTTTTCCAACTACTGAGCTACCTGTAAAGGGTGAATATTATGGTTGAGACTGAGAAAAATCTAAATTTAAATGGTCGCCAAGGGAAATCCCAAATAATAAAATACCCAAGATAGCTGCCAAATTTTTATGGTGTTTTAATTACAACAGGAGGAAGAAAATATTAGAGGGGGGAGAGAGAGAGAGAGAGAGAGCGAGAGAGAGAGAGAGAGAGAGAGAGAGAGAGAGAGAGAGAGAGAGAGAGAGAGAGAGAAAAAGGGAGAGAAGGAAAGAGGGAGAGAAGGAAAGAAGTTTAACTTAGAACCACTCTGGCTCAGGCTGAGCCAAAGGGGGTGTTAAGGCCTTGGAGAGCCAAGGCAAGGAAAGGGACCAGTCCTTATCACTCACATGACCAATCTGAAGGAAAGCAGTCTGCAGGGCTCCTCCAACCTCAAGCTCCAACCTCGAACTGAACTCTAGCCTTCCTCCCAGGAAGTCCCAAGAACTCCAGAGGCTGTTCTCTACCTCACTTCCTGCCTCTCACATGTGCCAATGATGGCTCAAGCTCGACCTAGGACCGCCCAGAGGTCTGTCCTTTTTTCTTTTTTTTGCACATGTCTGTTGAAGGCCATATTCTCAAATAATTAAATTTTGAATTTGCTACAGCCCTTCCTAACCTTGTTACACTGAGTAGGGTGGAGAATGTAGTTTCCAAGACCTGATTCTGTTATTCCAAGTATCTCTATTGTTATTGATCAGGAAATAGCTAAATCCGATCTTCTAAAGAATGGTCTGAATAGGGTGGAGTAGTTTTGAAATTGTTTTGAAATTTTGAAATTCATATACCCTATTCTGCCCCTATTCTGGCTACTTATAAACTTGCCTATTAGACTGATTAGAAGGGTGCAAGTTTGGTCAGGAGAACCAGAACAAAATACAAATTTAAGATAATTTCATTATCTCACCTAATCCTTACAGTGAAGTGGCTTTGAATCTCCTTGCCATCCTGTTGTTTCTCTTCTGGATGAATGCCATCTTCTTAGCACCCTTCCTAAAATATGGCAGGCAGAACTGAACACCTGTCCAGATGTGCTCTGAACAGACAAGTGTCCATTGGTACTATCTCTCATATTTTGGATATCATGCTTCAATGTAACCCAGGCCCACTCAACTTTCTGGAGGTCTGGTGCCATGTCATTGACTTAAATTGAACTTGGAACCCATTAAAACCCACAGATATTTTTCACTTAAATTGTTGTCTAACATTTCAAACTCCTTCCAATAGAAACATAACAAAATTTTTACTTCTCGTTCTCAGACTGATAAAAATAAAATGAGCCAAAAGCATCTTACATGACATTTAAAAACGGAACAAAACCCAAATTCTACTACACTGGTATTCAAATCCTACTTTTACTGAAACGTAATCTCTGCTTCTTTTGATCCATATTTAGTGTTGTGATTTTGGTGAGTGGTGGGGCTGAAGTGAAGGAGAGGGGAGCAAGGAGGAGAGAAACTAATCCCTCTCCCCTTTTGTTTCTTCCCAGAGCTATAATTACATCAACCGAAGGCAGAATAGTTTTCTATTCATGGGATGGTCCTCTCACTTACAATTTAAAAGCATGAGGAATTAGTGTCTCCTCCATATCCTTATAAGCTTCCCACTAATGAGGAACACAACACATCTTTTTAAAGACTTCACAGTTCTATTTCTAGTATGTATCTCTGTCCAGGCATTTTTCAGATATAATCCTGTAATGAAGTATCATGGGTGCCCCAAAGCCAGTTTTTCTGGGTTCACTGCTTATATCTTGAGTAAGCACTATTCAAAGGGAACTCTCCCCTTTTAAAGTTTCCATTTTAGGAGGGCATCTCTTTTGCTTAGTTCTCTTCAGTTTCCCTCCTCCAAAAGGAATCATTATAAGTTCAGACTACTATTTCAAGCACAAAAATGCTTTATTTCTCTCTGAGGAATCTCAGGATATCAGCTATACCCAGGTAGGAAAATTACAGGTAGACAGCATCATTCTAGAACCTAATCTGGCATCACTGTTCTATTCCACATAATTTCACCCCCAGACTGGTTTAGGAAGACTTGCTTTCCCTGACATTCTCCTAATATTTCTTCCTGTTTGTTCTGTCTTCCCTAGCTACCATATTGAGAGTCTCTCCAACTAATGAAAAAGTGGATGAATTGCAAGAATAAGGTCAAGAGGTCTGAGTTCTAGACAGGTTTTGCCATCACCACCTGTGTAACTTTGGGGAAATTAATTCACCTCTGGAGACCTCATTTTCCTCACCAACAAAATGAAAGCATTGGACTAGATCATCGAGATGATCCCTCCCAGTTGCAAAATTCAAAGATTTTATGACTCCAGTTTCTTTTCTTGTTTCTCTCTCTAGTTTAGATTATTTTCTCTAAGATGTTCTCTTCCTGATTAGCCTGAATCTCCAGCAGTTTTGTTGTCCATTATATATCTTTGACTGAATTCATAGAAACATGGTTTTCAGAGTAAGAGAGATTGTCCCATTTTATTATACATTCATTAACTTAATCACACACCAATATTGCGCGTGTTCAGTTCTGGACACCATATGTTAGGAAGTACAGTCTACCTATCTAAGACAAAATGAGTCTTCCTGACTTCAGGGCCAGTACTCTATCCACTGCAGCACCTAGCTGCCCCATACTGAAGACTATACCCAATGAATTTTGGTCAAAGGAACTAGTAGAGATTGGGAGCTTCCTGGAGAAGGATATTACATCCATAGGATGGATGTAATAGCTGCTGTCTACTATTTGAAGCATTGTTCTTTGGAACAGAGTTTGGCTCCAGTAAGGAAAGCTTGGAGTGATGGATGGAAGTTACAGAGAGACAGATTCTGGCTCAAAATAAGTAAAAACTGTTTGACAGTTAGTGCTATCCAAAAATGGATTGGATGATCTCACAAGGTCTTTTTCCCATCACTTGCTGGGAATTGTCAACCAGAGACTGGATGATCTCTTGATGGGGATGTTGTGGAGGGAATTTGCGTCTATGGGAAATGGGAGTGTGTGTGTATGCGTGTAACTAAATGATCTCTAAAATATCTCCTGTCCTAAGATTTTTTAAAATTCTGTGATTATTTCTCACCTTCTTCAGTTGTTTTCCAAGTCATTTCCCTTTCACACATCTCTGCCCCAGCTGAGTCATCTGTTCTTTATTGTTCTCCCAACTTCCTCTCATTTCCTCTTTGGAATCTCCTCCCTATGATCTCTAGTTTTCTGTCTTGGCGAGCAAGACTTTACAGATATGAATCACTTGGATTTACATAGACATAAGTCCCATCTTTTCCTCAGCAAGGTAAATATACTTATTCTCCATGTTCAGTTGGGAAGGAACAATTAAACCCAAAGCTTCCATTACATTGGATGTTGGGTTGAGAGGCAGGATGGAAAGTCTGGGTACACAATTCAAAACAATGTTTTTTGTTTGTTTTTTTTTTTCCAGCAAGACCACAGTCAGTTAACCTCCTTTTGGTCACCATGGCCACTGAGACCATAGTAACAGAAAGTCAATGAGCAATGTAGGGCCCTCATCAAAAGTCACAAAGCTTCCTTCTTCTACTTAAGGTATAGGTGGTGCTCATTCCGGAAAGAACAACACAAGCCTGTTCTTAGTCATCCTGCTTACATTCTGTGACCTGAATTTTTTTTAACCCTCACCTTCCCTCTTAGAATCAACACCGTATATTGGTTTCAAGTCAGAAAAGCAGTAAGGGCTAGACAGTGGGTATTAAATGACTTGCCCAAGGTCACACAGGTAGTAGGAAACTGAAGTCAGATTTGAACAATCCATTCAATCCACTGAGCTACCTAATTGTCCCACTGTGAACTGAATTTTATTAATGACTCACAGTATTCAGCGCACTATTATAATCTATAGAGGACTTGGTGTTAATAAAGCATACCACTCTGGACCCTGAACCCCAAGACTTACAGAAATGTAAGTTTCTTCCTTGGAACTTCAGCCAGATGTTCTTGCTTTTGCCTTGATGAGCTTTCCTTCACTATGGCCAATAAATTAGCATTTATTAAGTGCTGACTATGTGCTAGACACTGTGCTAAATGCAATAATGAGAATAACAACAAATATAGCATATATTTGTAATGGAAGACTATTGTGCCATAAGAAATTATGATGGGGATAGTTTCAGAAAAAACTGGGAAGATGTAGATGAACAGATGCAGAGTGAAATGAGCAGAACCAGGAGAAATATCTAGACAATAACATCATTGTAAAAAGTAAATAGCTGTTATTTTATTTTAAAATTGAATGGCTTATTTTTAAACATTCTTTTCTTTCTATATTTTGAATTCTAAATTCTCTCCTTCCTCCCCTCCCTTGAGAAGGAAAGCAAAATGATATCAATTGTACATGTTGACTGAGAGGAGAGATGTGTAAAGAATTTACATTCTAATTTTATGTTTCTGCTGCCTTGTTCCCAGATATACAGGAGGAAGAGAATTCAATAACCATTGAATGGGATAGGGGAGAGATATCTTGGACACAATGGGAACCTCTGAGGAAGTACCTCTCTTACCCAAAAGAATGAAGCAAGACTAGGATTACTGAGCTGACCCAGCTAGCCTCAGGTGGTTCCCGTGGGTAGACTGTCTCTTGGATTTAGACTTTTCAAAACCACATGTGTGTCTGGGCACTCCCTTACTTATTCTTCATTGGCTTTGTTCACTCCCAATCGTCTTTCCTCAAAGATACTATAATTATAGTGTTGTCACAGCCTATTTTGGGGCAGCTGAGACTAGGCTCTCTTTGCTCCACATTCATGTCCATACTTTCAGAAAATAAATGCTATTTCTATTGCACCAATGGAACTTAATTTACCTGTTGGTTCTTCGGGTTATTTGAAACCAGGTCCATTAACAATGTGAAATCAAGCAAAACATATTTCCATATTAGCCATATCACAAAAAGAAAGAAAAACAAAGCAAGAAAATTGTACTTCAATTTGCATTCCGAGTTCATCAGTTCTTTCTGGAGGTGAACAGCACTTTTCATCATGAATCCTTTGTAATTGTTTTGATCATTATATCAATCAGAGTAGCTAGGTCTTTCACAGTTGATCATCATTACAATGTTGCCATCACTGTGTACAATGATATCATGGTTCTTCTCACTTTATTTTGCATCAGTTCATGTTCGTTTTTTTTTTCCTGAAACCTACTCCATCTTATCATTTCTTATAGCACAATATTACTCTGTAAAAAGCATATGCCTCAATTTATTCAGCCATTCCCCAATTAATGAACATCCTCTCAATTTTTAAATTCTTTGCCACTACAAAAAGAACCGCTATAAACATTTTTGTACTTACAGGTAAAAAACAACTGAAAGACTTAGAGACTTTGATCAATACAAGACCACCTATGATTTCAGAATACCAGTGATGAAGAATGTGATCTACCTCTTAACAGAGAGGCAAGGAATTCAAAATGCAGAATGAAACACATATTTCTGCACATAGCCAATTTAAGAATTTGCTTTGCATATCTGTTACAAGGATTCTTTCTTTCTTTCCTTCCTTCCTTCCTTCCTTCCTTCCTTCCTTTCTTTTTCTTTCTTTCTTTCTTTCTTTCTTTCTTTCTTTCTTTCTTTCTTTCTTTCTTTCTTTCTTTCTTTCTTTCTTTCTTTCTTTCTTTCTTTCTTTCTTTCTTTCTTTCTTTCTTTCTTTCTTTCTTTCTTTCTTTCTTTCTTTCTTTCTTTCTTTCTTTCTTTCTTTCTTTCTTTCTTTCTTTCTTTCTTTCTTTCTTTCTTTCTTTCTTTCTTTCTTTCTTTCTTTCTTTCTTTCTTTCTTTCTTTCCTCTTGTCTTCTGTCCTAAAATCTACATTAAGTATTGATTCTGAGACAGAAGAGCAGTAAGAGCTAGGAATTGGGGTTAAGTGGCATGCCCAGGGTCATATAGCTAGGAAGTATGGGAGGTCAAATTTGAACCTAGGATCTCTTTTGTCTAGGTCTGGCTCTCAATCCACTAAGCCACCTAGCTGTAAGAGTTTAGAAAAAATAAAGAATGAACAATAGTGATCCTATTCCTTTTTTGATTTTCTTCTTTCCCCCAATAGCCTATTTTTGTTGGCTCACTAGCCTCAGCTCATTCCAAGCTTTATAATGACTGACACTATTCTTGGAGAAGAATACTATTTTAAATTATAAATAATTCTTATGAATTATTCTATATTATAAAGAATATTACTCAATCTTGGTGAAGTCTGATTCTCTAAATGAGACCATGCTTTTATCCTCCTTCTCCATTAGCTACCCTACATGTCTGTTATAAATTTAAATTGGTTGATGAGTTCCCAGCATTCCCATCAGAGACACCAGTTCCTTGTTAATGAGAATCAGATCCAAAATAACATGATGAGGAGAATTTATATTCCCTTTCTCATTTTTAATTTCATGTTATTAAAGCTATGTAGTCACAACATAATAAGTATTTGAATCTATGGGTGTCTAGGGAAAAGATCTGAGAGCGAAGTGCTCCTAAGGGGTAGAGACAACAAGCCAAAAATCTAAACACTGAATTTCCTACTTAATATTTGAGCAATGCTTCAGCACCTAGATTGGACTGGGACTTAAGAACAAGGAGAAAATCCTTCTTGCCATATAACACTGGAAAACCCACAGGAGTTATTCAAGCAGTCCCACAGCAGTGACTAGTGGACGGGATGGGGCTGACCTAGAGGAATAATTCAGTCGCCACCTGGTGACTAATTCAGACATTACACCCTGAGATATTTCAAACCCCTTGGCTGGAACACCAGGAAGTCAAACCATAATGGTGGGATTTCATATTACATGCTGGCTAAATTCTAAACATATTAGGGGAAAGTCATGTACAGTAAAAAATTATTGTTGCTTAATAATTTCTGACTTTTTTGCAACCCCATTGGGGTTTTCTTGGCAGAAATACTGGAGTGGTTTGCCATTTCCTTCTCCAGCTCATTTGACAGATGAGGAAACTGAGGTAAACAGGATTAAGTGACGTGCCCAGGATCACACAGCTAGTAAGTGTTTGAGTTCTGACTGAACCCAGGTCTTCCTGACTCCAGGCCTGGTACTCTATCCACTGTGCCACCTAGTTGCCCTTTTTCAAATACCTTAAATGACTTACTCTATTTCTAGTGCTTTGCCTGCTCCCTCTCTACTTTAAGAGGTGTCAGAGCTTGGTGTAGGGGATTGGGGGTGGTAAGGTCTACTGGGAGAGATGCCATCCCTCACTCCAGAGTATTTGTTCATTGAGTGGAATTAAAGATGCAATTTTCTGCACTATGTAAGTTCTTCCTCCCTCCCTCCCTCCCTCTCTCTCTCTCTCTCTCTCTCTCTCTCTCTCTCTCTCTCTCTCTCTCTCTCTCTCTCTCTTTCTCTCTCTCTCTCACACACACACACAATCCTATCCTTTCATATTTATTTATGTCTGTCTTTTTTTGAGCTCTTTTTAAAAACCCTTACTTTTAGATCCTTAGAGAAGAACAGTAAGGGCCAGGTAATTGGGGTTAAATGATCTCACAGATCTATGAAGTGACTGAGGCCAGATTTGAACCTAAGTCTTCCAGAGTCCAGGTCTGGCTCTCTCTCTCTCCACAGTGCTACCTCACTGCCCCTTTGAAAGCTCTTTTTGTAAGTGATATGAATATATGACATGATTCCACTTAGCCACACTGCATATATCTTCATATATTTAAATCATGACATTTGACCCAAATGATGAGGAGTAATGAGGTCATGAAAACATGTTTTTTTTTCTTATTTTTACTTTGTGTTAGTAGGCACTGCTATCCATTTACCTAGTTCTTTTCAGTTCTTTTCAGGCCCCAGGATTGGCAGCTCCATACTCACTTTGGCAGCTATGTGCTCCTCCTAGAACCAGGAGTCACTAAGGGGAAGTACTAAGATTTCTATGATTCTTAGAGTTAGAGACCTCTACTGCCTGGTTCTCCTCCCTTTTAGGTAATAATATCAATCATGTTGATCTATAGTTGTGGTCATTGTGGGTATTTTCAATTATGCTCTTGGTTCTTTCTAATTAAACTTAGCGCCACATACTGGAGAGCTCTATCTTTTTCCCTTTCCTATCATGTTTCGATGGACCCCAGACATGGCATATAAAAGGGTGGTGGTGGGGTTGGTCCTTGGGTAGTGCTTGACTCATTACAATAAATGTGAAAGGAGTAAATTCAGATGCCATTCTTGCATCCATGCTTCCCTTCACTAGAGTCTAGATGTCACCATTTCCTTTTTCCAGTGATGACCTCCAAAAGGGTCAAAGTGCAGCCAGTTGGAGAAACTGGGATACATAATACTTATCTGGTTTCTGACTCTTCCTCAATAGCAGTCATCTGGACTCAGATACTAAGTCTCCTCCTGACTCACTACTGGCCTCCTCACTCTATTCTTACCCAGAATCACTCTGTTCTTACCCAGAGGTGTAGGTAGCTTCCTTTCCCATTACATACAATCTTACCATAGAAGAACTGCCTTTAAGACTAGAAATAGTTCATCTCTCTGTTACTTCTATCTTTTATTTCTTTTGTTCTCTCTTCTCTCAAAGTTCAAACACTGAATATACTCAGGATCATTTCCATTCTAACCTCTTCATTCTTCTCATAGGATAGTTAATAATGTTAGCTAATATTTATATGATCTTTACTATGCACCTGGCACTGAGCCAAGCACTTTACAAATATTATCTCATTTGATCCTTACAATAACTCTGTAAGGTTATTACTACCATTTTATAGATGAAGAAACTAAGACAAACAGAGGTGAAGTGACTTGACTAGGGTGAGGGTCCAAAAGCAAGTAAGAATCTGAGGCTGGATTTGAACTCAGGTCTTCCTGACTTAGATTTAGGGCTTTATCTGCTGTGCCACCTCGCTAAAGATTGGGTGACCACCTTTGGAAATTTTAGGGGCAGGTTTGATCCAAGTATAGGCCAAAGACTAGCTGGAACACAGATATGATCAGTTAAATTTCCATGCATTAATACATTTGTTAAAAAATTTGTCTGGGGATGTGGAAAAATTGGGACACTAATGAATTGCTGGTGGAGTTGTGAATTGATTCAACTATTCAGGAAGGCAATTTTGAATTATGCCCGAAGGGCTTTAAAAGCATGCATTCCCTTTGATCCAGCCATACCACTACTAGGTTTATACCCCAAAGAGATAATAAAAAATTATTGTACAAAAATATTCATAGTCACACTCTTTGTGGTGGCAAAAAATTGGAAAATGAGGGTGTGTCCCTTGATTGGGGAATGGCTGAACAAATTGTGCTATATGATGGTGGTGGAACACTATTATACTATAAGGAATGATGAACTGCTTGATTTCTATATGAACTGGAACAGCCTCCATAAACTGATGTGGAGTGAAATGAACAGAACCAGGAGAACATTGTACACAGAAAGTGAAACATTATGGGATGATCCAATGTGATTGACTTTTCTACTAGTAGCTATGCAATGATCCAGGACAATTCTGAGGGACTAATGAGAAAGAACGCTATCCACATCCAGAAAAAGAACGGTGGGAGTAGAAACACAGAAGAAAAACATATAATTTATCACTTGTTGATATGGGCATAGGAAGTGGGGTTTTGGTTTTAAAAGATTAGTCTAGGGGCAGTTGGGTGGCTCAGTGGATTGAGAACCAGGCCTAGAGATGGGAGGTCCTAGGTTCAAATCTGGCCTCAGACACTTCCTAGCTATGTGATCCTGGGCAAGTCATTTAACCCCCATTGCCTAGCCCTTACCACTTTTATGCTTTGGAAACAATATATAGCATTGATTCCAAGATGGAAGGTAAGGATTTAAAAAAAAAAACCAGTCCATTACAAAAATAAATAATATGGAAGTAGATATCAAGTGATAACACACGTAGAACAGTGGAATTGCTTGTCACCTTCGTGGAGTGGGGAGGGAAGAGGGGAGGGAGAGTAAATTAATAATGTAACCATGAGAAAATATTTGAAAATAAAAAATTTAGTAATAAAAACAAAAAAAATTGTTTGCCAAGTATTTTGTTTAGTCTCAAGCATTAAAGAATTCAGGAAAAGAAGTTGAGTCATTTGCAGACCTGAAAAAATGGACTGTCTCCTGTTTGGACCATATGTATTCCAAGATATATTCTAGAATCAGAAAAAAACAGTACCCTTGGTGATTATATTGAAGACTGGCAAGGCTGGCATATATCTGTCATAGATTGTTTGAAGTTCAATAAATAATGGTATAGTGGAAAGATGATTAGCTTTGGAGTCCAAATACCAGAGTCCAAATCTCAGTTTTGATGCTTAAAATCTGTATGTTCTGAGCTAACTGTCCTCTGAGTCTCTTGGGACTTAACCTATGATCCAATAATTGTATTACCTACCTACATTTCAGGGAGGGACCCTCTCCTCACAAGAAACTATGACTTTGGGCTCAAGCAAAACCAGATTCAATCTTGGAGAAGTCTGACCCCTAAGAGAGGATGAGATTTCCCTCGTACTTCCTTTCTCATTTCTTCAACCCTGGAGTTCCAGAGAAAATCTCTTCAAAAAAGCTTAAGTATAGGGGGCAGCTGGGTAGCTCAGTGGATTGAGAGCTAGCCCTAGAGACGGGAGGTCCTAGGTTCAAATCTGGCCTCAGCCACTTCCTAGCTGTGTGACCCTGGGCAAGTCACTTGACCCCCATTGCCTAGCCCTTACCACTCTTCTGCCTTGGAGCCAATACACAGTATTGACTCCAAGACAGAAGGTAAGGGTTTAAAAAAAAAAAAAAAAGCTTAAGTATGGCTCATATCTATGATATCCCCTAAAAGGGAATTAAGCAGGGTCTCTTTCAAGAAAATGCACAATGAACCCTGTAGATATCAGATATAGGACAGCTATTTATTTCCTCTACCAAAGAAATGATCAACACAAAAGATTCATATACATGTATTAACAAATTTTTATATAAGATGTTCCCTCTTTCATAAATGGATATTTTTGTTGTTGAACAGGACAAAAAAGAGAATATTTTTGTAAGGAAAATGGATATAACTTGAGGAGATACAGAGCCCATGAGACTGAGAAGAGATTCACTGTTTTGAGGAACATCCTGCAGGGATGAACATATTGAGCATGTCTGTTTGAAGACAGAACAATGACTTAAAGTAATGATGGCTGCAGGGCATTTAGCCCATCAATTCATTTACATGTTACTATTTTCAGAGTTTTAAAGGTTATAACTGAGGTATTATAAATCAAAGAACTGTTTGGGGTCTATGGAAAGATTACATAAGGATTATTGAGATCATCCGTTATGGAAAGTTGGAATTGTTGAATTTGACACAGTAATTTAGAGATGGGTCATTGCTTTGGGGGAAGGCACTGATCTGAGGCCCAATAAACCAGAGAAGAAGCTATAGGAGTAAGTCGGCAGAAGAAAAGAAGAAAGCTAAGGGCAGAAGTCATGGACAGAAGGCAGAGGAAGTGATGAGAAAAGCTGTTTACAAAAGATAGACTGAAACAAACTGGTAGGAGCTGAGTCAGCTAAGAAAGATAACTGAGGACTAATAGGCTCTGTATCTGCTGGAAGCCTATGGAATGCGAGAAGAACAAATAAGCATTTAAGCACTATCTATATATAAGGCCAAAAACATTATCTCATTTGATTTTCCTAACAACCTTAAGAAGTAGGGGGCTGCTATTATTACCATCTTATAGTTAAAGGAACTGAGGCAGACAAAGGTGAAGTGGCTTGACCAGGGTCACATAGTAAGGGTCTAAGGTCAAATTTGAACTCAGGTCTTCCTGACTCTACATCAAGCATTCTATCTACTTTGCCATCTAGTTGCTTCTGTTGAGATATGATTCCTGTTCCTATAGGGGGAGGTATCTGGCTTATTGCTTTCTAACTCTATCCTGAGAGAGGGGAAACTTCTCAAAGGTACCTGTATATAATCTTACATGTTTAAAAACTGTTTCTGTAGAAAAAAAATGTGTGCATGACATACTTCTCTTTTTTAACTCTTACCTTCCATCTTAGAATCAATACTGTGTATTGGTTCTAAGACAGAAGAGTAGTAACTGCTAAGCAATGGAGGTTAAGTGACTTACGCAGGGTCATATATAGCTAAGAAGGGTCTGTGACCAAATTTGAACCCAGGACTTCTCCTCTCTAGGCTGGCTCTTTATCCACCCAGCCACATAGCTTTTCCCTACATGGTACATTTTAAAGTTTAATCTGCATTATTAGCATTTTCTCCATCATTTTCTTAACTTGAGCTCTGACTTGTAGTTTTTGCTGTTTCCACAGTATAAATGTGCACCCTGAAAATTTAACAATAAACTTTCTAGAACCTAAAGCTATAGGATTTGGCTCCAGCCCACTCTTGCTTATATTGCTGCTCTCTGTTGCCCTTTGGTTTGCAATGAAACAGAAAAAGAAAGATAAGCTTTGCTGGGACAAGAAGATTTGGCTTTGCTTTATAGTGGAATCCCTTTCTTTTTGAAAAACTGTCTTAAAAAATGCTGAACAGGATTATTACTCTCAAAATTTGAGAAAGATAAACTCCCAGAAGCCAAGAGCATATCTGGAAAGCCTGATAGTTCTCCAACTTAAGGGAAATGCTTGCTGCTGAAAGAGCATAACACTTTCTCAGCACCTTGTCAAGAGTGGCTAGATACTAAAAGAATTTGTCATTGCTTTAGCAGTAACAGAGAAGTGATTTTGATTAGCAAGTAGTATATGCTGCAAACTGTTGTTAAAAGAGGCAGAAAACATCAAGGCCTGTCATTTCAGAGTTGTAAGTTGCCCTGGACATATCCTAACTCATATCCCTCCCCCACACGCTTTCTAAATATGCATTTTCCCCAACAGGTGATGTGTGTACTAGAGGGAGAGTATGAGACAGATTTATGAATGGATTATGATGTTTTGAGTATTTCTTCTCTTATTTTCTGTTGTGGAAAAATCATTATTATTCTTGTTCTTTTCTTTGACTAAATACATTATACGATTATTCTAGATTTTGCCATATTGCTAACTAAATGTTTTATGTTTAAGAATAAATAATATCCAGATACTTCCTAGCTATGTGACCCTGAGCAAGTCACTTCACCCTCATTGCCTAGCCTTTGACTCTTCTTCTTCCTTGGAACCAATATTTAGTATTGATTCTAAGTCAGAAGATAATTTAAAAAATTTTAAAGAATTAATAATATTACTTTCTGTAAATGCAAAGCACAAAGCATTTTGTGTAAATGCAAAGGGGTTCAGAATCTATATTGTGAGTAGTAAGAGTATACTCCCTGGACATAATGGATAGAGCTCCAGGCTTGAAGTCAGCAGAACCTGGGTTCAAATGTGATCTTAGATACTTCTTAGCTGTGTGACCTTGGGCAAGTCACTTAATTGTTTTTCTAACCTTTGTCTGTCTTAGAGTTGTTATTAAGATAGAAAGTAAGGGTTTAAAAAGAGGGGAAAAGCATATACTATACATATTATAGTAATGCCTAAGACCCTAAGAGAAAAATCAAATTTAAGTGGCCATGGCCAGCTCTTCACTGGAGGGGAAAAAATCCCAGAGGTGAAGTAGGAGTGAATGAGCTCAGAGGGCAGAAAAAGAAGCCAGGTACCATGCCTGACACCCCGCCTATTGGGCTACACTGCCTGCTTGTGTAAGCTTGTTGCCAGAACCCCACAACATCTAAAACATGAAAACAGTAACCCATTACACTTACTTTGAAACTTTGTAGAAACTGCTGAACAGAAATGTTTCACTTTTGCCACTGACCTTGACTTGTTCGTTCTTTGTGTGGCTCACAAGTCTGGATGCCTTGGCCAGTCATGGCATGGCCTGGGTATCTTAGTCCTTTCTGGTTTAGCATCCTCCTCAAGGTTCTCAAACCCAGGGCTACCAGGGCTGGTGACCTGGACCCACCTAGAAACACCGAGCAGGCGCAGTCAGGGTCCCCTGGATGGCACTGCCCAAATGTCAGAGTGTATTTTGCTTGACTCTAAATATTTGTCCTAAGAGTTTTGTTTTTTGTTTTTCGTTTGTGGAGAGGAGATAAGAAAGCCAGAAAGCAAATGCTTATTAAGCTTGCTTTGGGGGAACTGAAGATTCAGGCTCAGACTTGCCAAGGCAAGCTCATAGTCTCACTGCCATGTATGTGCAGTTACTGTAGCACGGGGGGTGTTGAGAGAGAGAAATCGCTTTGTTGGAAGTCCTAGGAAGAGCTGGCATTGTCTGTGTCCCAACCAAGAGCCCCCTCCACTTCCCCACGAGGCCAGAAGCAGTCTCCTCTCTTTGCTTCTGGCTTCCAGAGTGGGCAGCTTTTCCACTCATCTTTGACACAGCCTCCAGTCACGGGCAGCACCAGGACCAACCCAAAGTTTCTGGCAAGGGGCCAGCACATCCAGTCCGGTTATGGTATAATTAGACAAGTTCCCTGTAGAGGAGAGCAATGTCTCTATCTCTTGAATCCACTTAAACTCACCAGGCTCAAAGGTTGTGGAGGGCAGAGCCCTCACACTCTTTCTGCCCTTGCTCTCCTTGGGACTCTGTGACCTGGCCCAGGCCTAGTCCCCACAGTGATTCTCACTCCCTGTGCAGTCTACTGCTGTCCAGTGGAGGCAAAGGGCCTCAGCCTCATCAAGTGACTTTGTGGATAGAGTCCACTGGAACCCATTCTTCGGGAGGTGGAGGAAAAGCTAGACAGAGACCTCCTTTGTTCAAGCTAGGCTCCTACTGCTCCCTTAGGCCACTTCTGGGTGGGGACCGAGGTGTCTGATGGGGAGCTGGGAGTGCAGAGCCAGCTGTCAGCCAGCAGGCACTCTGGGAGTTGGGATGAAGTGAGAAAATTGAAACAAAAATGAGATCCGAGAACCCACAGCAGATGGTGCTCCCAGATGGGCCAGCCTCTCCCTCCCTCTCTCTCTCTCTCTCTCACTGCTCCTCACGTTCCCAGTCTCTTTCCCCTCCCTCCTCTCCTCACTTTGGGTCACCTTTCCTCCTCCTTTTTTCCCCCCTTACTCTCTCTGTCTCTATCTCTTTCTGTTTCTCTCTGTCTCTGACTCTCTCTGTGTCTCTGTCACTGTCTCCTTGTCTCTGTCTCTTTTCTCTTCTCTCTTCTTGTCTTACCCTTTTCCTCCTGGTGGCTGGGTCTACAGGCCACCAAGAAAGGTAATAAAATCTGGGTGTTTTGTTGTCCCCAAAGTGTATACCCCAATGAGCTGAAATTTTACTGAAATGACTATTTTTTGTTGTTGTGGAGGTACAGTTCTTCTCCCCCCACCCACTCCAATCTCTTCTTTCTCGAGATGTAGAAGAAGTGAACTTAGGTTTTATCTAGTCTAGCTCTTTCATTATTACAAATGAGGAGACTGAGGACGAGAGAAGTATCTTCCACAGGGCTCCCCAGGTAGCAAATGGCAGAGTCAGGGTTCAGAATCAGTACCTCTGACTCCCAAATGGACGTTCTTTTGGCTTTGCTATTTTGCTGATTGTTTTCCATCTCTCCATCTTCTTTCTCTTTGGCACACAGATATACCAGAGCCAGACATACCCATAGGGCCATGGACTCCCTTTGAAGACACCCTTCAGGAGCAGGGAGCCATGTCTCCCTAGTCAGGCACGCAGGTGTGTGCACACACACAGTACCAGCAGCAGTACCTGGGAGGGGAAAGCAAGCCAGCTGTTCCCTCCCCAACCCCTCCCTCTGGGCTGCTGCTGCAGAGTCTGGAAGTTGGGTCTCAGCCACATGTCTTCTTAGCCAGGTTCTTCCCTGCATGCACCCTCCCCCCCACCCCCATCTGTCTGCAGCCTCCCAGTGTCCTTCCCTGCCTCTCCCACCTCTGACAGGCTCTAAATCTCTCTTAGAGGCTCAAGGTATAAATGGAGGAGAGCCCAAGGAAGACCAGAGCCCCTAGAATGCCTCCCTTTTGGTCCCCATCAACCCTGGCAGCTCCTCTCATCACAGTTGATTTAAGTGCTTTCTCCCCTGCCCTTTGCAGCCCCCCCCCCCACTCTTACAACCTCCCCCTCCTTCTCCCTGAGTGGTGATCAATCTTCACCTAACCACTGTTCAGGCCTGGCTGTAAACCAGTCATGGTTAATGGCAGTTGGAGAGGGGAGGGCCCTTCTTGATATTTGGAAGAGCTTTAGCTTTGTATTACTTTGTCTTTGTAGTACCACCCCACCTTGCCCCAGGTTATTGTCTTCCCCCTTCCTCTCAGCAGCAGCTCCCCAGCTTCTCCTTGCTCCTCATTCCCTTTGGGAGGTCACAAGTTACCCCAGACAGAGTTGAGGAAGGGGTTTGTTTATAGACTTCATGAACTGTAACTCAAGATCCTTTCAATCAGGGAAGGAGACACTGAGAACAATTAAGTCAGGGGATCCTTCCCTAGCTAATCCCCCAATGTATGCCCTCCCCTCCTCCCCTCCTTTCTTTCCCCCTTCTTCCTTCCTTCACACCTAGGAGCCTGACAGCAGACATACTCTTCTGCAATGTTGGTTTGATCTAGTTTAGTACAGAAGACTCCCTGGGCTCTGTCATTAAATAGGTACCTGGAGATGTGATTATCTTTTCTTTTTCATTTACTAATCTTCTCAAGCCTTCAATTTTGAAAAAAAAATATTAGAGAAATTGAGGCAGAACTGGGTAAGGATATTCTCTGGTTTCCAAGGGGAGTGGAGGGTGAGAGAGATGGGAAGGATCAGTATGACAGATCACAGAGATCACCTCTGATTGATACCCTTTTCACAAGAGGGCAGCCCAATTGGAGAAGGAAATATTTGGTCCTTGATTGAAAGGATCTCAGATTTAGATCAGGGAGCTTAATGGGCATTTCATTCAATCCCTCACTTTAACTTTTTATCTCTCATCACCACATCTTTGCATTAGCCCTCTCTCATACCTGGAATGTACTTCCTCCTTCACCTTTGCCTCTTAGTAGAACCCTGAACTCCTTTATAAAGATATTTCATTTTAAAAATTATATATAAGTTTCCCTCATCGGTTTTCTGAAATTATATGATCCAAAATGTCTCCCTTCCTGGAGATGGTAAACAATTTGATCTGGGTTATACATTTATCATGTGAAACATATTTCCATATTGTTCATTTTTTGTAAGAGAATAATAATATGTAACCATTCTCTAAACTAAAAATCCAAATAAACTAAAGTGAAAATAGTATGCTTTCATCTACATTTGATTCCAACAGTTCTTTCTCTGGAGATGAAGAGCATTCTTTGACATTAGTCCTTCAGAACTGTCCTAGATCATTATATTGTTGAGAGCAGCTAAGTCTTTTGTAGTTGATTATTCCACAACATTGCTATTACTGGTTACAATGTTCTCCTGGTTCTGCTCATTTCACTCTGCATCAGTTCAATGTAGATCTTTCTGAAATCATCCCATTCATCATTTCTTATAGCACAATAGTATTCCATCCCCACCACAGACCACAATTTGCTTGGCCATTCCCCAATTAATGGACATCCCCTTAATTTCCAATTCTTTGCCACCAGAAAAAGGACTGATACACACACACACACACACACACGTATACACACACACACACATTTTGTGTAAGTAGATTCTTCCCCCCCCCCTTTTTTTATTTTGGGATATAGGTCCTGTGGTATTACTGGATCAAAGGTATACATTGTTTTATAGCCTTTTGGGCATAGTTCTAAATTGCCCTCTGGAATGTGGAATCCTGAAATTCTTTCAAAGCTCAGCTCAAGTGACATTTCCACAGGACTTCCTCTTAATTCCCCCTTTGTATTTATTTTGGCCTTACCTGTGTACATGTTGCCCTATCTCCGAAGTAGACTATTTATCAACCAAACACAGAGAAGAAATTCATTCTTGTATGTATGTGTGTGTGTATATATATATATATATATATATATATATATATATATATATATATATCAGCAAGGTGGCTCAGTGGATAGAGCACTGGGCCTGGAATCAGGAAGACTCTGCTTTCTGAATTCATATTTGGTCTCAGACACTTACTAGCTGTGTGACCCAGAATAAGTCACTTAACCTTATTTGTCATCAGTTTCTTCATTGAAAAATAACATAAGAAAGAAATTTCAAACCATTCTGTATTTGCAGCGAGGAATTTCAGGTTTTCTTCTAATTTTTCATTCTTTTGATTTTTTTCTTATTGTTTCCTGATGTCTTATAGATTAATTAGCTTCCATTTACCCAATTCTAAGTTTTAGGAAGTTATTTTTTCCTTGAGCTTTTGTGTTTCCATTTCTATTTGGCTAATTCTACTCCTTCAAGAGCTGTATTTTCAATGTTTTTTGTTTCCATTTCCATTTGGCCCATTCTAGTCTTTTGGAAGCATTTTTTTTCTTCAGTGTACTTTTGTGCCTCCATTTCCATCTGACTACTTTTATTTTTTAGGAAGCTACCACTTCATTGTCCCAGACCACATGGGAGTATGTTGGACCATTTCTGACTTTGTTACTTCATTGTACATGGTGCTGGAGTATTTGTTCCCATGGATGCTATGCTCCTTGGGCTACTCTCCCTTTTCACCCCAGGAAAACATGCTCTTTCTACTTTCCTTTGTTTTGAGATTATTTATTTTCCTGTGGGGTGTGTGTGTGTGGGGGGGTGGTTTAGGCAAATGGAGCATCCTTTACTCCACCATCTTAGTTCCCAGCTTGCGTCTCCTTCATTAAATCTACCCCAGTACCTTTGCCAAGAAAATACCACAAAGAGTCACAAAGAGTTAGACATGATTGAAAATGATGGAACAACAACAATGTATGTGTATGTGTATAAAATAAGCATTAAAAGAATCAAAACAAAAGAAAGTCCCAGGTGGTTAAGAAAGGAGAACACTAGCATTTGGGAGGATTCAGGGAAAGGTTTCATGTTGAAGGTGTACTTGAGCTCCCTCTTTAAGGCATAGAAGGATTCTATGAGACAGAGGAGAAGATGGAGTATATGGGGGGATGGCTGGGCCAGTGTAAAAGCACCCAGGTGGGAGATGAAGTATTAATTCAATAAAACTATTGCCCGAGTCTCACAAGGAGTAAATGGCAGCTGGCACTTGAACCCAGATACTCCGACTCCAGATACCAGTCTCTCCACTGATCTTCCACAGCTTGTCTAAATTTAATGTACACAGCATGTTTATATTCATCAAAGTGAGTTCTTTTCCAACTGTTCTTTTTTCCTTCTTTGGCAAATTTCTGCTGGCCATCTGGGTCCCAGACCACTCCCCATTTTCCATAGACAGAGGATAGGAATTATGTTTTTTTTCTATCTCCCCACAGGGCTCAGATATCAAGTTTAGATTCATTCCTAGTGTTGTTTACTCCCCATGCTATTAACCTCTTTGTCTGATCTTCTTTCTGACCTTTTAATGTTAGTATTTCCCCAAGGCTCTGTCCTTGGACCTCTTTTCTTTTCTTTATATAATCACTCTCTAATGAATCAAACAACATTTACCAAGGACCTATTGGGGTGAGATCTAGCACCAATGGTGTGAGGGCTTGCCAAACCCTTTTAGGGCTGCTCAGCTACCTTTGGTGTTCATCTGGCACTCAACTCCCACCTGTGGCTCCAGGAACCTGTAGCATGTGCAGTGTCCACACTCTGGTAAGCCAGGCTGAGGGCTACCATTGGGCCATAAACCGATTGGTGATTTAGGGGGATATTTACCTTAAACATGAACACTTCCCCCAGTGGAATGGGCAGATGAGAATAATTTGTTCCAATGGGTCACGAAGGCATTTAGAGCATAGTCAATGTCTGCAGATGCCAACGCCATCCACTGCATCCTAACTATCACTGGTCATCTTGACTTTTGTCTTAACAGGGGACTTTGATGACTCTGAAAGAGAGAGGCTGGCAACTCTGTGTTACTCTGCCTCCCTTAAATCTAGTTAATTTACATCTCAAGACTCCACCCTATGATGTCATTGGTTTTCTTCCAAAATACACACAAGGGTAAAGCTGGTTATCTCAGTGGATTGAGAGCCAGGCCTAGAGATAGGAGGTCTTGGGTTCAAATATGACCTTAGACACTTCCCAGCTGTGTGACCCTGGGCAAGTCATTTGACCCCCATTGCCTAACCCTTACCACTCTTCTGCCTTGGAACCAATACAGACACACAAGACAGAAGGTAAGGGTTTTTTTTTAAAGGGCAAACAACAACAACTATCCATTATGTGCCAGGCACTATGTTAAATTCTGGGCAAAAGAGAATCCCTGTCCTCCTGGAACTTACAGCTGAACTGGAAGAGATAACATGTAGGCAAATACAAAGTAAATAGAAGATACCTCTGACTTGAAGGAAACCAGGGATCCTAAGGGGCAGAAGAGAGAATGGGTCCCATTCTAGGCAAAGGGCCAGCTTTTGCAGAGGGATGGATGTAGGAAATAAAAGTCTGAGGGACAGGAAGTAGGGCAATCTGGCTGGACTGTGGTTGTGTGTATGTGAACGGAAGTCATGTAGTAAGACTAGAAAGGTAGACTGGGACCAGTTTACAAGTAGAATTTATATTTGATCCTTGAGCTCATAGGGAGCCACTGGAGTTTATTGGGTCCTGGGATATGGTTGTGATCAGGGCTGTGCTTTAGGAGAAACACTGTGGAAGCCCATAGGAAGATGGATCACAGAAGGAAGAGATTTGAGGCAGTGAGATCAATTAGGAGGCTGTTGCAAAAATACAGAGGAGAGGCAATAAAGGTGTGTACATTGTGTAATGGGGAGAAAGGGAACAGGTTCAAGAGATGTTATGGGACAGAGATGATAAGATTTAATAAACTATTTGGAACTGGGTAACTAAGTGACTAGAAGGCAGAGCCTGGAGTCAGGAAGATCTGTGTTCAAATCCAGCCTTAAGTACTTACTAGCTATGTGACCCTGGGCAAGTCACTTTACCCCAGTTTCTAGAAAATGAGCTGGAGAAGAAAATGGCAATATGCTCCAGTATCTCCGTCAAGGAAACCCCAAATAGCATCACAAAGATTTCCATATACCTAAAAATGACTAAACAAAACCCAAACTATTTGGATATATAAAATTATTAATTTCATCCACTCCCAGTGTTTCTACCACTACCCCAGCAAGGGACCCTTCCCCACCCCCCCATTTTTTTTATTTCTAAACATTTTTATTTCAAATTTTCTTCCTGCCATCCTTAAAAAGACAGAGGTCTGAATAACAGTCATAAAAAGGAGATACAAATCCAAGAGTCCTATGTCTCCAGAACCAGTGATATGTTTGGTCTTGATTTCTCTTAAAAACTCCACTTTTATCTTCAACTTCACTCTGCAAATACTTGTAAAGCATCTGAGGGCACAGTGGAGAGAGTTGGGAAGGCTTGTTTTCAAATCTTCTCTTAGATGCTTACCAGCTGTGTGAACTTAGGCAACTCATTTCCTCTCGGTTTGCCTCAGTTTCATCATCTCTGAAATAGGAATAATAATAATACCCATCCCCCAGGGCTGTTGTGAAGATCAAATGGGATAATATGTGTGAAGGGCCTGGCACATAGTAGGCACTAAATAAATCCTTGTTCCCTTCTTCCCCTTTTTGACTAAATAATAACTTATAGCACATCTCTCTCTGGAAAAACCATTTCAATTCACACATTTTCCAGTTAGTTATGTCTGACTCTTTGTAACCCAATTTGCTGTTTTGGATAGTTTGCTATTTCCTTCTCATTTGACAGATGAGGAAATTAAGGCAAATAAGATTAAGTGACTTGTTCAAGGTCACACAGCTAGGAAATATCTGAGGCTAGATTTGAACTCAAGAAAAAGAGTTTTTCTCACTCCAGGCCCAGCACTCTACACACTATGGCACCACCTAGCTATCCTGGATAGACCATAGACTTCTCAAACTCAACATGAAAAAGGCAGCAAAAATATAATAATAGAAAGGCAATTGAATTATTGCTCTGCTCAGCACCAGCTTTCCACCTTAGAATAAATACTGTATATCCGTTTCAAGGCAGAAGAGTTACAAGGGCTAAGCAATGGGGGTTAAGTGACTTGCCCAGGGCCACATAGCTAGAAAGTATCTGATGCTAGATTTGAACCCAGGACCTCCCATCTCTAAGCTTAGCTGTGTCATTGTTAAACTTATTTTATTTTTATTATCATGCAAAACACACTTCCATGTTGGTCATTGCTTGAAAAGCAAATCCATACAGAACCCCCCCCCCAAATAAAACTGTAAATACATTGATGTCTGCTTTGTGAACAATTCTTTCTCTGGAGTTGGGTAGCCATGTCTTTCAGGATTGTCCCAGATCATTGCACTGCTGAGAGCTAGCTGTGTCATTTTAAACAAATCACTTCCCCTCTGTGGCCTCGATTCCCTCTTCTGTAAAATGGGGACATGGGATTCGATGAGCCCTGAAGACCCTTCTGGCTCTAAATCCCGTGGACCCACGAGCTTTAGTTTCTCAGTGCAGAAGAAGGGGCGAGCGAGGAAAGCTTGGAATCCCCAAGGCCCGGGCAGTTTTGAGGAAGGCATCTCTGGAAGCTTCATCGAAATGGGAGAGCGATTCCAGCAACATTTAGCAAGTTCCCATTTGGGTGTTCAAGTGCCCTGGGCACCAGGCTAGAAGGGTTAGAGAGGAAACAGAAGGCTGTCTCCCTCCATCTGGTTGGGGGGTTGGGAGCCAGAAGCCAGACATGAGCCAGACATATGAAGCTGCTGAAGAACACACTGACTGAGCAGCAGCATAAGTGAGTGCCAGTGGATGTGGGGTGTGAACTCAGTCTGGAAGTGCTGGGCCAGGAGCAAACTGGCAAGTAGGGAATGCATGCCTGCAAAGAAAGGGCTGAAGCCTCATCCATCCAAGTCTGGGCTCTGAGACCAAGGAAGGCATCTGCCTCCATCATGGAGCTGAGGTTGGAAGGGATCTCAGAAGTAGGCTCTTCTCTCTGACCCTGTCATTTGATACAAGAGGAGACCTAAAGCCAAGCAGGCACTAGGACTTGGGCAAGAAGTGTTGTTGAGTCTTCATTATTCCATTTTTTCTTTTGGCAAAGCTTGCCATTTCCTTCTCCAGCTCATTTGACAGATCAAGAAACAGAGGCAAACAGGGTTAATTGACTTGCTCAGTGTCACATAGGTAGTAAGTGTTTGAGGACTGATTTGAACCCAGATCCTCCTGCGTCCCTTTATCAACTATGCCACCTATTTGCCCCTTATACCATGAATGTCAGAGACAGGATTTGAAGCCATGACAACTGATAATCCTACTTTCCTAAAATCCCTTCCTGCTCTACCTTCTATATAGTCTGTAAGGACCTTTGGACAACTCAGGAAGGGTTCAGATCAGGCAAACACTTAAAAGGATTCATGGAAGGGACTTGTAAGGTTTCTCTTGTCCATTCTCTTCTTTCTTGGCTCAATAGTATGGATCCCAGTCTAGAAGCTCTCACTGTCTTCCCTTGTCACTTACCAAGCCACTCCTCTCTTATTCTATGTCTTGAGCTAGACAGGACCTCAGAAAGCCAGTCTAACCCTCTATTTTACATATGAGGAATCTGAGGCTCCGAAGAATTAAATATCACCCAGGCAGTGATCATCAGAGGTAGGATTTGAACTCAACTCCCTTTGGCTCTCTAACCATTGTGTTTTCCATGATCCTTCATGGCATCTTTCTCCAGCAGTCATTCAGGTTTCTCCCTCAACATAATTGTGGAAGAGCTTAAGTCAGTACTTCTTCCTTCCCAGTTCCCATTCCCACCAACTCAACCTTCCATCCCAAAGGATATTATTCATCATTTATACCTTGATGGTTACTGAATACATGTTTTTACTTATTCCAAGGGTATTTATTTATTTTTGTTTCTCTAAGGCAATGAAGGGCAGCTAGGTTATGCAGTAGATAAAGTGTCAGACCTGGAGTCAGGAAGACTCATCTTCATGAGTTCAAACTGGTTTCAGACACTAATATTGTGTGACCCTGGACAAGTCACTTAACCTTGTTTGCCTCAGTTTCCTCATCTATCAAATGAGCTTGAAAAGGAAATAGCAAACTGCCCTGGTATCTTTGCTGAGAACACTTCAAATGGAGTCATGAAGAGTTTGATGAGACTAAAAAAAGACTGAATACGATAAAAAAGCAATAAAAGACTTCTGGGCTAAAAGCATCAATGAACAAATGGGGGAATGTATTTAATTCCTTAAACATTATTCAATTCAATAAGCATTATTAAGCTCTACCTTGAGCTAAGCTGAAGGTATGAGAATATAAGAATAACTTACACTCAAGCATGTGAAGACTGAAGACTTTTCCCGAGGGAATGGGCAGTTGAGAACAATTGGTTCCAACAGTCAATGCTGTGGAATGCTTAGAGCTTCATCATTCATCGAAGACACTAAGGTCGTCCACTGCAACCTGATCTATCACCAGCCATCTTGACTTTTGTCTTGCCACTTGGCTTCCAATGATGCTGGAAGAGTGATTTTGTGCAACTCTGCCTCAGTTAAATCTAATTCACAATTGAGTCAAGACATCACCCCATGATGTCTGTCACTGGTCCTCTTTGAAAAAAAGAACCACTGGAGGTCTTGGGCTCAAATCTGACCTTAGATACTTCCCAAATGTGTGATCCTGGGCAAGTCACTTAACTGTACTTGCCTAGCCTTTGCTATTCTATCTTAAAACTGATACTAAGACAGGAGGCAAGGGGATTTTTTTTAAGGAAAAAAAAAGAAAATGAAGGATGAAGGATGAATAACAACAACTTTGTAGTTACAAATATTTTCAATAGAAAGGTGTATTGGACAGTTAGTAGCCCAGGGCTCCCACAGGATGACTATTTTTAAGTCATTTCTAAGTCTCAGTTTCCTTGCAAAATGGAAATAATTACACCATCTGCTTCACCAGGATATTGCTGGGAAAACACTGATAAAAGTTAAAGTGATAAAGTGCTCTAGAAATTTGAATTGCTTTTATTATTACAAAGCATGGTGAGGTAGGTGGTGACAGTAGATGGAGTGTTGTATCTGGAGTCAGGAAGGCCCAAGTTCAAATCTGGTCTTGGACACAGGGTGATCCTGGGCAAGTCACTTCACTCTTGTCTGCCTCAATTTCCTCATCTGTAAAATGGGGATAATAATTGCACCTTACTCAGGGCTGTTGTGAAGCTAGCTCAAATGAGATAATATTTGTAAAGTGTTTGGCATATATTAAGCTCTTTAAAAATACTTATTCCCTTCCCCATTAAAATCCTCAGTTCAAATCCAAGCTCTGACACTTCAGAAAGGAATAAACCTGCAAAAATCTCTTCTCCTTGGATTATCTCATCTCTAAAATGAAGAGAATTGAACTAGATGGCCTCTAAGTTCCCTTCCAGTTCTTAGGCAATGAGTCTACCATTCAATGAATGTGAAGTATTGTTTTTATTTTTATGAAAACCCATTACTTTTGCAGTCAACTAGGTGGCTCAGTGTGCTACAAGCTAGACCTAGAAACAGTAGGTCCTGGGTTCTAATATGGCCTCAACCATTCCCAAGCTTTGTGACCCTGGGCAAGTCACTTGACCCTGTTATCTAGCCCTTACTACTCTTCTGCCTTAAAATCAATACACAGTATTGATTCAAAGACAGAAGGTAAGGGTTTAAAACAAAATGAAAAACCCTTACTTTCTAGCCTAGTAACAAATCTAAGACAGAAGGGCAAGGACTAGACAAATGGAGTTACGTGGCTTGCCCAGGATCACACAACTAGAAAGAATCTAAGGCCAGATCTGAACACAGGCTCTCCCATATCCAGGCCTGGTTCTCCATCTACTGTGCCATAGAGTTACCTTAACTGCTATGATTATTATTTCATGTGATTCTCATGATGGCCCTGGGCAGGAGGCACTGGGAGCATCCTTTGACAGAAAAGGAGCTTCAGAAAGCATGAATACCTTGTCCAAGGTCACACAGTGGACCTCAGGGTGATGGAATTCAAGTTTTCTGATTCAAAGTCGTTTTGCACTGTTGCACAAACATTTTAAAGGTCTCCTTCATTCCTTTTAAAAAAAAAAAACATGTGTGAATTGTATATGTGTGCTAATGTAAACATCTGAGTTCCCTTTGGTTTTGTTTTACTTGGAAATTTGTTTCTCTTGATTTTGTGACTTTTATTCCTTTCTTCCTTTCTATAGAGCCTTGATTAACTGAGTTGTAGCTAGAAGGAAACTCAGAGAATGAGTGAAGCCTTTGAAAAAAAAATTCTAGAATTTGCACTGGAGGATTTGGGTTCTAATCCTAGTTCTTCTGACTATAAACTACCTTCATGACCTTGAGCAAGTCATTTCATTCCTGTGGCTCTTATTTTCCTCATCTGTAATATGAAAGAGAACAATCTGTAAAAGATGTTGAACAAGATGAACTCCAAGTTTCCATCCATCTCTAGGTTGAGGATCCTTGTATAAAATGGGTGGGAGGTCCCTGATGCCCTAATTACACATAAAGGGCACAGATCAGACTGCTATCCTCATTTATTGACTTCCTTCCAGGATTAATACCAGTCTTCTCACACTGAGGTAGTGGACTAGATTATGAATGGGCATTTTGAAGATCATTCTCCTTTACTATATTCCCTATAGCCTTCAGCTTGCTGCTGAGCAATAAATCATAGTCTCTAAGAAGCAGCATAAAGGGCTGATTTCCTCTGTTTTTACTGCCTCCCCTTCTCTGCCTTTCCTTTTCCCTCCCTTCCCTTCCTCCCTATTGCTCCCTGCCTTTTCTTCTCCACTCAGGCTCCTCCTCTCTCCCTCTCCTTCCCTCCCCTTCATCTCTCCCCCTTCCACCTCTCTCCTATCTTCTCCCCTCTTCTTTCCTGCCTCTCTCTTCACAGCTCCCTCCCTCCTTTTGTCTGTCTCCCTCTCCTCCTTTCCTTTCCTCTTTCTCCCTTTCCACTTCTTTTTTTTTCAATTTAAACATTATTTTATTTGGTCATTTTCAAACAATATTCCTTGGAAACAAAGATCCTTTTCTTTTCCTCCCCCCTCCCTCTCTTTCCACTTCTTCCTCTTTCTTCTCTGTCTTTCTCTTTCCTGCTCTCTCCTTCCTTTCATTTACCACTCTCCTTTCCTCTTCCTCCTCTGCTAATTTCCCCCTTCTCCTCCTCTTCCTCCTATTTTTTTCTCTTTCTTTATGTTTTTCTTGAGAGAGGAATGATCTTGAAACCTGCACAAGTCTCAGAGAACAATTAACACAAGCAGGAACCACCTCCTCCCCTAGGGTTGAAATCTCTAGAGGGCCTCCCTTAGGATCTTGTTAAAGGAAATAGCAGCCATGGTGGAAAGAAAAGACAATAGAAACAATGCAGTCAGGGAAGACCTTGCTCCAGGTGAGAGAGAGACTTTCATCTGAGACCTGCAGCAGCCAGCCTTGAGCATCCTCGTCTGCCCTCCTTTCCCCTAACAACATGCTCCCCTAGGAATCATCTGGGAGGAAATGCTCCCAGCAGGACGGAAGGAAACAGCACCAGAGGCTGAACCTGGACCAGCCTTGTGAGGAGATCACTTGTCTGTGGCTAGAAACTCTTGGTATTATTACTATATGTGTGAAGTATGTGTGAGGCTACCAAAATGGTGAGATGGGTCTTAGGGGGCCAATCCCCTGGCAACCTGTCAACTAAGGGAAATGGGCGGAGCTGGGGCAGGAGAGAAAAGCTCATTGATCCCACAGGGCATCTGCCTTAGAATCACAGACTGAGAATTAGAAGGAAGAAATCACAGGATTATAGATTTAGAATTAGAGAGTCATCTTGTACAACCCCCTCCTTTTATGGAAGGGGAAACTGAGGCTGACAGAGAAAGTGAATTGCCCATTGTCACAAAGATAGTATGTAAGCAGAGCTGGATGATGAAGTCAGGTCCTAAGTCCAAGCTTGTTACTCTCTCCACAATCTTTCCATTTTAGCTCAAGAGTTAAGTGTGAAGCATCACCCTGGAAATGTGAAATTGGTAAGATTCGTGAGAAGCTTTGAAATCATAAAAAATAACAAGCCAACCCTTAGGTCTGTCACATCCAAGGGGCACTGACAAAAGAGAGACAAGAGATGTCTCTGGGCTTAAAATCAGCGCCATTTGTAATTATGGGGATAAAGCCCACATTGCACTGAGATGATAGTTACAAGTCAGAGCCTCCAGGACATTCATGGAGTTCAGTACCTATATCTAAGTTCTCTTCACTACTCCATCTCTTAAAAAAATTAATATTGGAGAGGGCAGCTAGGTGGCTCAGTGGATGGAGAGTCAGACCTAGAGATGGGAGGTCCTGGGTTCAAATTTTCCTAGCTGTGTGACCATGGGCAAGTCACCTAACCCCCACTGCCTAGCCCTTACCCCTCTTCTACCTTGGCACCAATACATAGTATTGATTCCAAGATGGAAGGTAAGGGTTTAAAAAATTTAATATTGGACTGTAATGATTTTTATAGAAATCTTTCTTAAACCTTAGATTTAGAAAGTCAGCCAACTTCCAAGTTAAAGTAATTTGCTCCCAAACTTCAGGACAAAAACTTGTCCAGCTGGTAACAGAATTCCTGGCTTCAAGAGAAAAATGACTAAACTAGAAGATAAGAGACCGAAGTTGTTAGGAAATATAGCAAGTTTGTCACATTTAAGCCACTTAGCCTCTCAAAGGGAAAGGAACCTTTCTTTTCAGTTCAGTTAATTCTGTTGTTGGAAGCAATGGAATGAAAAAATGACTTTTCACTGTCTCTGAGTGAGCTGCAGAAGAAAGGGAGAACTGAGAAAAAAGGAATTAGGCAAGGATGAGGAAAGAATCTCTAAGGCCAGGGAAGAGAGATGGGGCAAGAACTTGGAAGCTTGAAAGGAAAAAAATACCATGTGAGATGAAGGGACTTGGAAGCAAAAGGAGAAAGCCATGGGCAAAATGAAGAAACAGACTTCGTTATTTTTTTTTATTTTAAAGTAAAATAAAAAGGACAAAAACTGGGCTGGTTTCTGTAACCAGTAGGGTGGAAACTTGCTCCTTATTTATCTGTAAACAAGAACTCTCTTGGGGATGAAGTCAGCAAACTCTAGCCACCATTTTGGATTGCAGTGACCAAGGCACTTTGTGGGGAGGAAGGGGCTTCTTGGCATCCTTAAGACCTACTTCTTCCTGTGATTAAGCAATGATGAGGGAGGAATTGGGGTCTCTAGATCCACAGTCTCAGTGATGATTTTCCAATGAGAAATGTCTTGGGGAGAGTCTGAGTGGTGGCATCACAAGGAGTAAATATGGGGCTGCACCATAGGAACTCTAGGAAAAGCAGCAGCAGTTCAGATCTGTCTATTTTGCTGCTCTTCCTCAGTTGGCCCAAAGTAAAGATATGGTTCTGTCACTCTCTTTTGCCACCCTTTTAAACTCTGCTCCTACTTCTTGGCATCTGTTTGGATTATGGAGGGAGTCTATTGGCTATTTAGATGTTCTTAAGCCATCAGTATGCTTAAAAATTAAGAAATCTGGAGATTTCATTTGGTATGATCATCAGTCTCTTTTGATGATCTCTAGCAATGTAACCTACTCCAGTCAATTTCTCCAATCCCACTTCAGTCATACAATATAACAAAGGCAGGACTGCCAGAATTTTGCACCAGATGCTGAAATGGGGTAGAAAGGACAAGTTTATTGAAAAAGGACATTCATTCCCCTCTGTGCTTCAGAGCACTTCATAGTCCTTTTATAGCCTTCATTAATACCCCAACTCAATATCCCATCAGCATGTTTCTCTACCCTGACTTTTATTCCCTCTCAATCCCCATTGAGTCACAGGACTTAGGGGAATGATTTCCCCCACTTTTGGAGCAATTATTCCCACAGGTTAGACAATTCTCTGCTGTTCTAGGTAAAAAAATTCTTAATCAAGGCTCTCTACATCTTTTTTTTTTTTCTTAAAAACCCTTACCCTCCATCTTAGGATCAATATTGTGTATTGGCTCCAAGGCAGAAGAGTGGTAAGGGCTAGGCAATGAGGGTTAAGTGACTTGCCCAGGGTCATACAGCTAGGAAGTATTTGAGGTCATACTTGAACTCAGGACCTCCCATCTCTAGACCTGACTCTCTAAGTCACCTAGCTGCCTCCCTAAATCTACACATTTTAGGCCTGCTCATTTCCTAGAACAGTGATGATGAACCTATGGCATAGGTGCCAAAGGTGTCACACAGAGTGCTCTCTGTGGGCATTGTTATATCTAAAATTAATATATCTCTTAGTTATTATTTTTATAAAGTTTATTAATAGAAAGGTAGATAAGCAAAGAGTTAAAGTTTCTGCTTTACTCTAAGTTCTCAGACCATGTGTGCCTAGCCTCCAAGTATCTTCCTCTCCCCTGTTACCTGTCTCTCTCCCACCGTCCACACACAAAAAACCCACTCTTTTATTGATGTTCCCAAATGCTGCGCTGGCATTTGAAGAATGGACCAGGTCAGCAACCCAGGAGGGGGAGAGGATAAGATCCCCTCGGCACAGCATGCAGCTCCCTCCCACCCAGTTCCTTATTGGAAAGGCAGAGGGACTTGGGTGAAGCTGCTCCCTTCCCCCTCTCCAGCATGCCTAATGACATTTTTTCACTTCATCTGCCCAGCAGCCCAGTGGGAGCCCACATGAGGGTAAGATGGGCAGCTCACAGGTGGTAGAGCTAGAGGGGACCAGAGCTCGGGCCACTTCCCTGAGCTGAGAACATTTCTTACTTCACCCACCCCTCTTCTCAGCAGCCCTGTGGCTGCTATTTCCTCCTTCCTCTAGTGGGGTAAGGGTGGAGGGCACAGCATTCCATGGGGGGGGGGGTGGGGGGGGCAGGGCAGGGTCCAGCGCTCCATCTCTAAAAGGTTAACCATCACTGACCCAGAATGATGCTATATCCAAAATCTAGAACTTTGAAATTCTATTCTTTGATTTCCAAGTCCTAGCAATATACTCCTCTCATACTAGGTCTACTCTTTGCCTTCAGTATGACCTTGAGTCCTCTGCACCAATCTTTATTGTCTTTCTATCTCCCTTACACTGGCTTTACTTGTCTTCATACCCAGATTTGACAACTAGATCTGTCATTCTACACCTCCACCCTAGAAACTTTGCCCCTTTGATCTTCTATTCTTCACCTGCCAGTCCTCATTCTTGAGTAACCTCTCAAAATTCAGTTTTTCAGGCCAGTAGCAAGGCTGCTGAACACTGTAGGACAAAATCATGACTTTGCTCACTGCAGATTCTTAAATTTAGAACTGAAAAGGACCTTAGATGCCACTATGTTCATACTCCTTTATCTTACAGATGAGTAAAATGAGGCCCAAACAAATTAAGGGACTTAAGAGCCAGTAAATATCTTAATTCATTTCCTCCTGAATCCAAATCAAGCACTCTTATCCCTATAGCATACTGCCTCACAATTCACTGTAGCCTCAGCCATATCCTTGCTATTGCTCACTACTTGCCCTCCTCCAATCAATTCCTCCAGATCCTCTTCAGTCAGGCATCATAACAGAAGCAGGGCAGCCCAAGTTTTGCCCCAGGTGCAGAAATGGGGTGGGAAGGGCATGCTTCCCATCCCTTCCAAATGTTGAAGCTTCTCCAATCCCTCCCAAAGCTTCTTCTTTGACCCTTCTACCCCTACCCTTCTTCTTCTCATTCACTACTAAATTTCTTTTAAAAGTTAGTTATGCCCATTCATTCTTTCTCACCATTTACTCTCTCAATAATCCTTTGCAACAGATCTTTTGTCCCTTGTTTTAAACTGTCCTTTCATATGTCACTATCTCTTTGTCCCCAATCTAACAGCTTAAAAAATACAAAACACCCTTCCCTTCTGTCTTACAATCAATACTAGGTATTGATTCCAAGGCAAAAGAGTGGTAAGGGCTAGGCAATGGGGGTCAAGTGACTTACCCAGGGTCACACAGCTAGGAAATGTTTGGGGTCAGATTCAAACCTAGGACCTTCCATCTCTAGACCTGGATCTCTATTTATAAGACTCCTAGTTTTCCCCTTATCTTCCTTATTGTTTCATAAGCTCTTGACACTCGTCATCACCTGTTCCTATTGAATATTTTCTCCTCCTGAAATAGTGTATTCTATTTTTCCTTCCCCTAGCCATTTTTTGCCCATCTTCTTTACTGGCTCTTCATCTTTCCTATTCCTGTCCCCCTTATTGGAATGTTTGTTCCTTGGTCCTCTTCTCTCCTCTCTAGATACTCTCCACACTCCCTACCCTGGCCATTTCTTTATCTTGTGACTTCAACCATCACTTCTGCAAATTGGCATCTCCATTACCAACTTATAAGCTCCAGAGCCCCCTCTTCAATTATTCTTAGAACATCTGCAATCTCATGCCTCAAAAGCATTCATAAATTTTTATATATACACACATACATATATCTATACACACACACACTTGAAAAACACATATATGTACACGTATATGTACACACTTGAAAAACACAGAACCACTAAAGTAGCTAGAAAGAACAAGTCTTTAATCAGGACAAGGAAGACAATGCTCTCATTGGCCACTACACAGAGCCAAGCACTAGACACTACACAGAGACAAAGCTCTGGGACTCTGGAAGCAACGTCTCTGGGAAAAAGCATCTTGCAAGGAGATTTTCCAATGAACTGAAGAACTTGGGGCCTCATATACCATTGAGGGAATACAGGACAGGAAGGTTCAATTGATTGGCTTACAATGGAGACAAGGGAAGAATGATTTTAGCCAAGGACTGCCTGTGAGAGGCCTCTGATATAATAGGAGAAACTTCTAAGATAAAAGGGTATTCAAGATTTGATTATATCCACTAATTCTGTCTAAACTGAGGTCATTGGGTGCTTTAAGGTTTATTGTTCAGTCTAAGACAAGGTCAGTTTGGGCCTTCCCTTAAAGCAAGTTCCCAAGGGACAGAGGAAAACTTGGGGGTTCCATAAAACCAAGCTCAACAACACACACACATATATACACACATGTACATTATATACCTCTATACATTATATTTAAATATAAAATATATTATGTTATCTATTATAATATAATAATAAAAATCACAAATAAATTATATATAGTTATATTTTCCTGATCTTGCTTCTGACTTCAGAGTTTCTGTTTGTGGCATGACTACTTACCTTGGCTCTCATATTTGTCATTTTGGGATTATCTTTGATTCTTTTTTCTCTATCATCTCTCATGTCCAGTCAGTTACCAACCAATGTCAATTCCACCCTTACAGCATCTCTCTCATAGATTCCCTCTTCTCTATTCTCACTGCCACCATCTTAATAGCATCTTTCATTACCCCCAGGTTTGATTATGACAATATTCCTCTTCCTGCCTCCATTCCCTCCTTCTCTACTGCATCCTTTGTACCATTCCCAGAACTTTTTTATTAATCAATCTGGCCATCACTTTTGGACTGCTAACATTTTTAGTGGCTCTTTGTTCTTTGCCAAGAAGAATGCTAGTTCCTCTTCCTGGAATTCAAGGCTTTCCACAATGTGTTGCTTTCTTATCAATTGAACTTTTTACTTAACTCTTTTTAAAAACTATTTAAAGCTACTTAACTTTAGCAATTTTAGTTAACTCTTTATGACTGCTTCCACACACTCTATGCTAGGTGAATTGGAATACTTTCTCTACCCAGCACACACTGCATTTTCACATCTTGGTGCCTCTGCTCATGCTTTTCCCTTTAACCTTTGTGTGAGATAAAAATGAGCACTAGTGCCCCATTCACTTAAATTAAAAAAAAAACCTGGAGTCAGAAGGTAGGAGTAAAAAGAGGCAGTTGTTTATTCCCTTCATGAAAGAGAGCACTTCAGTAATGGGCTAAGAAGTGCTGACTGACCAGGCAACAAACAGGCAATATATACAAGTTCCCAACACAAAGCTGAGAACTCCTTCTCCCCTTCCCACCTCCACCCCCACCCCCACCCCCATCCCCACCAGGTTTTGACTTAAAATCCAAAATACCTGTGCTTAACCCAGTTCAGGTGAGGTTAGGGGAGGAACCAAGCTGTTTTTCATCAGTCTCCCTCCCAAGACTGTCCCAGAGTCCTCAATCTTCAAAATGTAACAAATTAGCTTTTGTAAACTGAATGCCCATTCTGAGAATAGCACACTCAATTCTGTCTTACACACCTTCATTCTTCCTCTTTGTTGGACTCCTATCTGTCCTTTAAAGTTCAATCCAAATGCCACCTCCTCCAAGAATTCTTCCCTGATTTTTCACTTCTACCAAAAACTCTCTCTCTCCCTCTCTGTCTCCCCCTCCCTCCAGTAACAAACTCTCCTCTCAGAGCCCACATTACATTTTGTTTCATAATTCTCTGATACATTATTGTTATATTATATATATATATATATATATATATATACATCTCTCTCTTTCTCCCTCTCTCTCTCTATGTGTGTGTGTATGTGTGTGTATGTATATATATGCTATCTGTGTCAATTTCTTATACTCCTCCTGGACTATAAATTCCATGAGGCCAGGTATTTCTCCCAGCCTGAAGCATAGTGCTCTGCATAGAATAAGAGCTTGACAAAAGTTTACTCTACAAAGCTAAGTTTCATCTAAGTGAAGGTGAATGAAGAACTCATTATATCTGTGTCTAGAGGGTATGCTAGGCAGCTGACCCAGACAGAGATGGATCAAAAGAAAAAATATAACTCTACTGACAGGGTCAGGCAGGGCTAACTGAAGAGGAGAATGTCTTTGTATTTCGACATTTTCAAGTCTCTGCACATTATATTTATTTTCTTTTACTTTTCCCCTTAATAACCCAGAAAAGTCACTCTTTTTTTGGGGGGGAACAATGACTATTATTCTCAACTGTATGGTTGCAAATCCCAGGGACACTAGATTCTAGAGAGAATAAATATTAACTGAGACTAGAAGGGCCATGGAATGGCACTTGATAGGCATAAGTAGGCTATAGCTTAGTGCCAACAAAAAGAGCCATAAAATAGCATCCAGGAAATGATTGGAGGAAGGAGGTGAGCTAGTCATGAGACCAGAGAGAGGGATGGATCAGCAGACTGAATGCTGCCACACTGGGACCCAAATGAAAAAACAACAACTCACCTTGTGTCTTAGAATCAATACGATGTATTGGTTCTAAGGCAGACCAATAAGGGCTAGGCAATGGGGGTTAAGGGACTTGCCCAGGGTCATACAGTTAAGAAGTGTCTAGACCACCCCATCTCCAGGCCTGGCTTTCAATCTACTGAGCCACCTAGCTTCCTTCCCCCTGAACTAATTTCTTGATTTAAAATTTTCATAATTGTTCCCAAAGAGTGGTATTTATAGGAAATGTAACTAGACTCTGCTCATCCCGGCTTATGAGAGCTGATTGCTAATTTTTCATTGGGCTCATGGGAATCAACAAATGTTACAAATCAAGATTTTATTTATTGTTTTGTTGATTGTTTAGTCTTAAGAAAGAAACAGAAATTGTTAATAATGCAAATTAGGCTTAAAAGTATGTAATTCAACTAAACATTCACCAGCATATTCCTAACTGTTTGTTATATTATATAGACTGGCCCAAATGTCTTGGTGCAGGTTAAGCTTCTTAAAGTCTAAGACTTTTGGGACACCTTGTATAGGATAACTGTTTATAACAGGGATTCTTTTTTTCTTTGTTTGTTTTGTTTAACCCTTACCTTCTGCCTTAGAATTGATACTAGGTATTGGTTCCAAGGCAGAAGAGTGAAAAGGACTAGGCAGTTCTGGTTAAGTGACTTGCCCAGGGTCATAGAGCTAGGTCTGAGGTCAGATTTAAACCCAGGACCTCCCATCTCCAGGCCTGGCTCTCAATCCACTGAGTCACCCAGCTGCCCCTATAACAGCAATCCTTCATCTTTTTTTTTTCCCATGGATCCCTATAGCAGTCTATGATGAAGCCTCTGGACCACTTCTCAGAATCATATTTTTGAATGCACAAAATTAATTGAAGGAAATACTCAATTCAGGTAGAGGTTAGTACAAATAAAATTGTAGTTTGTTTTTTTCCTGCCCAAATTCACAGATTCCCTGAAATCTGCCCATGATCCTCAGATTAAGAACCGCTGCTTTATACAGATTAAATGCAGATAGTATTACAGTAAAGTCTTTTTTAGGAAGTATGATAGAGATGTAGCCTCCTATGATACAATCCCTACTATGTGTCAGGCACTGTGTTAAACACTTTACAAATCTCTCACTTGATACAACAACCTTAAGAGATAGATGCTGTTGTGATCTTCTTTTTACAGTTGAGAAAACCTAGGCAGAGGTTAAATGACTTGCCCAGGGTCACATAGCTAGTAAGTGTCCAAGGCCAGATAAGAAATACAAAAACCCTTCTTGGGGGTAGCCAGGTGACTCAGTGGGTAAAGCACCAGACCTAGAGTTGAGAGGACCTGGGTTCAAATCGGAACTCAGTAACCTCCTACTTATGTGACCCTGGGCAAGTCATTTAACCCCATGTGCCTTCTGTCATTTAATCCCTTGCCCTTCTGTCTTAGAGTTGTAACTAAGGCAGAGAGTCAGGGTTTAAACACACACACCTTCTAGGGGGAACTATAAAATGCTATAGTAAATGCAAATTGTTATTCTTTTTTTTATACTTGGTTTTGTGGACAAAGAAGGAAACTGGCCTTAATGATATTTAGAAAAGTGTTGCCGAGGTCTTCTCAGACACCCACAGGGTGGCTCTCTCTCTGGGACCTCTGAAACGTGTAGAGATCAAACATACCCTCCTTCTAAAGCAGTGATGCCCTGGCCATGGGGATTTTCATTCCCACGTGTCTCTGCCACGTGGATCCACCCCTGGCAGCAATTCCCGACTTCTTAATGCTGGATCCAAATTATGCTACATCCTACAGGTCAGACAAGAGGCTCCTTTTGTGGCTGGTGATTGGGGGTTTGGTTCAGAAGAGCAGGACCCCTGGTTCAAGATCCACTCACAAGTGGTGCAGGAGAACTTCCTTGGCAGGACAAGGGCACTCATCCTTTTGGGGTTCGAGAGGGTCTGTGGAACATGCGTGGCTACAAACCAAGATAGAATCCTTCCACCCTGGAACTCTCAAGGAATATTTATGTCCACAAAGAAGAGCTGATTTGAAATTTGGTCTCCAAAGATGGCAGGATACATCCTTACGGCAGACCCTTTCACAACCTCAAACTTCAGTTTTATCATCTGTAAAATGGGGATAGCAATAATGTTACTATTCTTCTCTCAGGGTTGTTGTGATGTTCAAACAAGATTATGTATATAAAGTGGAGAAAAAGAGGATAAGAAACAGAGAGAGGGAGATAGAGACAAAGGTAGAGAATGTGTATATTTTTTAATTCTTACCTGATGTCTTGGAATAAACACTAAGCATTGATTCTAAGACACAAGAGCAAACAGTAAGGGCTAGGCAATTGGAGTTAAGTGACTTATGTAGGGTCACCCAGCTAGGAAGTGTCTGGAGTCAGGAGCGTCCATCTCTAGGCCTGGCACTTAGTTCACTGAGCCACCCAGATGACCCTGAAGATAGAGAGAATAGAGAGAGCAGAACTGGCCTCTGGTTTCAGTCCTGCCTCTGTTACATACTGGCTATATTACCCCTATGCAATACCCTATCCCAATGGTAACATCCTCCTCCCCATTATCTTCAGGGTCAAGTATAAAAACTCTGTTTGCTTTTTAAAGTCCTTCACAAGGGCAGTAACTAGGTGGCTTAGAGGATTGAAACCAGGTCTAGAGATGGGAGGTCCTGGGTTCAAATGTGACCTGAGACACTTCCCAGCTATGTGACCCTGGGCAAGTCACTGAACCCCCATTGCCTAGCCCTTACTACTCTTCTGTCTTGGAACCAATACACAATATTGATTCTAAGAATGAACGTAAGGGTCTTTAAAAAAATAAAATAAAGTCCTTTCTAACTGAGAATGTTTCTACCTTTCCAGGCTTATTGTACCTACCTCCCCTCAATGTCCTCTACAATACAGTGTCTCCGACCTTCTTGCTGCTCTTCTCATGAGATTCTCTATCTTCCAGCTTTGTGAATTTTCTCTGACTGTTCCTCTTTGCCTGAAACTCTCTCCCTTCTCATCTGTGCTTCCTTGCTTCTTTAGCTTTCTTTGTCTCAGCAAAAAGCCCATCTTCAGCCAGAAACCTTTCTGGTACCCCTAAATGCTGCTGCTTTCCCTCTGAGAATATCTAATTTATCTTGTGTGTGTCTTTGCGTATTATTTCCTATCATTAAATCGTGGGTTCCTCAAGAATAGGGCAGCTAGGGAACACAGTGGACAGCCAGGCCTGGAGATGGGAAGTCCTGGATTCAAATGTGGCTTCAGATACTGCCTAGCTGTGTGACCCTGGGCAAGTCATTTAACCCCCATTGCTTAGCCCTAACCACTCTTCTGTCTTACAATATTTGATTCTAAGACTGAATGTAATGATTTTAAAAATAATTTTAAATTGAAAATTAAAAAAAAAAGAATAGGGACTGAGGAGAAGATAGTTAACACAGTGCCAGGCATGGAGTAGAGAGAACCTGGATTCAAATCTGGCTTCAGAGATGGTCTAGTTGTGTGACCCTGGGCAAGTCATTTAATCCTGATTGCCTAGCACTTGCCTCTCTTCTGTTTTAGAGTTTAGAGAGTTGACTCTCCACACTCTGTACTTTGCTATTTGGCCTTGAGGGAGTCACCTAAATCTCTGGGCTTTGGTTTTCCCACCTGTAAAGGAACCCTTACAGAAGGTAAGGGTTTATAAAACAAAAAGAACAAACCTCACACACCTCACACAGTGCCTATATTGGCGTTTAAGAGTAGGCATACAGTAGGCACTTAATGAAATGTTTATTCACTGACTCCCCCCACTCTGGGCTTTGTTATTTGACCTGGAGGGAGTCACTTAAATCCCTGGATTTTGGTTTTCTTATGTGTAAAATGGGGATTTCTACTATTGAGGGTGAACCTAATTAGGAATAGGTCTTGGGTTATATCTGATCTAACACAGGCTTGAAAATGTCAAGAAAAGTCTCAGCTGTTAAGTGCTGACTTCTCCACTCAGTTCTCACTCAGAGTTGTTCTCTCCTCTCCTCTCCTCCCCTCTCCCCCTCTAAGAGCTAGGCAATGGGGATTAAGTAAACTGCCCAGGGTTACACAGCTATGAAGTGTCTGATACTGGATTTGAACCCAGGTCCTTCCAACTTCAGGCCTGACTTCTCTATCCACTGAGCTACCTAGCTATCCCTCATCAATACTATGTATTGGTTCTAATGCAGAAAAGTGGTAAGATTTACACAATGAGAATTAAACGATTTGCCCAGGATCACACAGGAAGTGTCTGATGCTACATTTGAACTCATGTCCCCCCAACTCCAGGCTTGGCTTCTCTCTATCCACTGAGCCACCTAGCTGTCCCTCATCAATACTATGTATTGGTTCTGAAGCAGAAGAGGGGTAAAGTTCAGGCAATGAGTGTTAAGCAACTTGCCCAGGGTTACACAGCCAGGATCTGTCTGTGGTTAAATTTGAACCCAGGACCTCCCTCTATCCAATGAGCTCCCTTGAAGTTTCTTTAATGGCCAGTTTGGGATGCTAAAGCGTAGAGAAAGGTAAGGTAGACAGGAACTCCTGCAGCTCTGCCCGCCCAGGGCAGGCAATGCAGCAGCTTGAAATCAGCTGCTGCAGGGTAAGCACGTTCCTGGGTCTCTGTGTCTGCTTCTGACGTCTGCGCGTCTGCTCTCTGAGGAGCTATCATCCTTGGGAGGCATCTAGGGGGGAGGGGGAACCCGCGGGGCGCGAGGTGCGGGCGGGGTCCAAGCAACCGCAGGGATGGACGAGGCGGGTTGGCGAGCATCTGTTCTGGGCCAGCCAGGGGTGCGGGAAGCCCGAGGCTGGGATCTGGGCGAGGAGGCCCTGGACACTGGGAAGCACCCCCCCCCCCCCCAAAAGGTACTGTCAGAGCCAGTGGGAAAAGGGGACCAAGGAGGTACCTGCAGATCGGGAGCCTGTAAAAAGCCTGGATTTATAAGCCCCCACTCCCTCACTCCTTCCTTCCCTCCCTCCGCACCTCAGCCAAAGGGCGGCTCATATTTCACAGCTGCCATGTGATTTTTCCAGGCTGTATTTTAAGCCTCCGTTTGACGTCACTTTCTCGCCTAGTCCCTGGGGGATTCTGTCTTGTACATTTCCAGGCTATTGAGGCCAGAGGCTCCCGGTCATCGGAGCCCCTCCTGCTTTCCCCTGCAGCCTGCCGCTGGCTTCTCTGCTGGAGATGAGTGCTAGGAAGGGTAGGGCAAGGGTAGGGGAGAAGGAGAGTGCACGGCTGCACGTGGCTGGGACAAGCCCAATGAGCCCAAGTCTACATGATGGGGGAGAGACAGACCAACAGACAGGCACAGAGACACATAGAGAAACAGAGAGAGAGAGATAAAGAGAGAGAGAGAGAGAGAGAGAGAGAGAGAGAGAGAGAGAGAGACAGAGAGAGACAGAGAGACAGAGAGAGACAGAGAGAGACAGAGAGACAGAGAGAGACAGAGAGAGACAGAGACAGAGACAGAGACAGAGACAGAGAGAGACAGAGAGTGTCTGTGAGTCACATCATTGGCAAAAGACAGAAGGCGGCTATGGTTTGGTTTGGGAAACAGTTATCTTCATCACAGCTATCCAAAAAGTGCTGGACACTGGCTGGAGCAGCTCAAGGGACTTCCTCTGTCAGGGGATGTGGGGAACCTGGGCAAACAAGAGGAAGGAAGTAGAGGTGGGAGAGGAAGAGAAAAAGGAGAGGAAGAAGAAAAGGAGGAGAAAAGAGATGATGAAGGAAGAGAAGGGAAGGAAGGAAATGGAGAAAAGGAGGGGAAAGAAAGAAGAAGGGAAGGAAGAAAAGGGGAAGAAAAAAGAACAGAATATAAGGGGAAAGGGGCAGATAGGTAACAGAGGATAGAGAGCTAGACTAGAGACAAGAGGTCCTGGGTTCAAATATGGCCTCAGAAGTCCCCTAGCTGTGTTGGCAAGCCACTTAACCCTAAATGCCTACCTCTTGCCCTTCTGTCTTAGACTTGTTACTAAGATGGAAAGTAAAAGTTTTTAAAAATAACGGGAAAAAGAGGAGAGAATAGGAAAGGATAAAGGAAGGGGAAGAAATTTGAGTCAACAAATATTTATTAATGCAGGTTGCAATGGAAATATTTATTAAAACATATAGACCATTCTTTGGTTCCTGAATATGCTCAGTGCTGTTCTGACTTCAAATATATGATCCTTTGATCTTTCTGTCTTTGCATATACTATTCTCTGAGCCCATCTGTCCTCTATCCTCCATCTTTAACTGTTGAATCACCTTCTGTCTTAGTAACAATTCTAAGGCAGAAGAGCAGTAAGGGCTAGGTAATGGGGGTTAAATGACTTGTCCAGGGTCATGCAGCTAGGAAGTGTCTGAGTCCAAATTGGAATTCAGAACCTCCCATCTCTAGGCCTGGCTCTCAATCTACCTAGCTTTCCCCTCCTCCTTTGTTTTTGAAGGGGTGGTGTCTTGACTTGTGCATGAATTGGATTTAAGTGAGGCAGTTACACAAAGTCATCAGCCTCACTATCTCCTCCAGAGTCATGGAAGTCCAGCATTGAGACAAAAGTCAGGACAACTGGTTATGGCCTGGCATGCATTGGATGATCTTAATGTCTTTGATGTCCCTTCAAGCTCTTGAGTATTCCAGAGCAACTACTTGAGCCACCTTCATAGCTGTTGGAACAAAGTGTGTTCATCTAACTATGCTCTGAGGGAAATCTTCAAGTGCTTGGAGTAGACATCCCCCCTTAACTTACCAATAGGTTTGAGGCCAGTTGCTGCCCCTCAACCTCATTTAGTCCATCTGCCTAGACAGTTTTCCTGGAGTGTGGCTGCATCTTGGAACTGCAGGGGAGAGTTGAATGAAAGGTAGACCCCAAAGATGGATGAGCAGCCCTGAAAAGGGCTCCGTAATCCCTCACAGCAGAGGGTGAGCTAGTCCTCCAGGAACTCCCCATACACCCCAAGCAAAGGTACAAAGGTGGGAAAATACAAGGCATATTTGGAAATAGAGTGATTTGTTCAGCTACAGTGTAAGAGCGTGTGACAAAAAAAAAAATATCCCTGTTATACTAATGTGTAAAGTGCTTGGTGAGGTATAATATGAGCTAAAGCAGCAGAACAATGGTGGCTCTATGATTAGGGAATAGGACATAAGGGAAGAGAAGAAGAATCATGGGGAGCTGACTTGATTAGAATCTGGAACAATTAAATGGGACTTCAGAGACTATCTCAGGTCTAAATAGGAATTTTTTACAACATCCCTGAAAAGTGGCATCTATTTCTGCTTGAGAATATTTTCTTAAACCCTTATCTTCTGTTTTAGAATCAATACTATGTATTGGTTCCAAGGCAGAAGAGTGGTAAGGGATAGGCAATGGTGGTGAAGTGACTTGCCCAGGGTCACACATCTGGGAAATGTTTGAAGCCGGCTTTGAACCCAGGACCTCCCAACTCTAGGAATGGCTCTCAATCCACTGAAGCACCTAGCTGCCCTCAAGGATAGCTATTGAAAAGGAGCCCACTGCCTCCATAGGCAGCCCATTCCATTTTGGAATAACTGCAATTATTAGGAAGTTTTTCCTTACTTTAAGCTTAAATCTCTTTCTCTCCAAATTTCACTTTACTGGTCCCACTTCTGCTCTTTATGGAGATAAGTGTAAATCAAAAGGAATCTGAAATTATTGTGGTTGCTGTTTGATCATTTCAGTTATGTTCAACTCTTGATGCCACTTGGAATTTTCTGGGCAAAGACATTGGAGTGAATTGCCACTTCTTTCTCCAGTTTGTTTTATGGATGAAGAAACTGAGGCAAGCTGTCCCAGTCTAGCTGGGACCATAACTAGTACGTATCTGAGGTTGGATTTGAACTCAGGAAGATGAACTTTCCTGAGTCTATTTACTGTGCAACCTAGCTGCTCTAGTCTGTGAAATCTCTGCAATTTAAGGGGGAAAGCTTATAAATACTATAGTATATATACAAATACTAAATAAGTAAAATACTATAAAATAAATAAATAAATAAATAAATATTATATATTATAACATTAAATTATAATACTAAATTAATTAAATCAATATTAATTATTTAATTACATTTTAAAATAAATTAATATGTTAATATTAATTAAAATATTAATTAATTAAACTAATACATTAAAATACTATGAATAAATAAAAACTATTTAAATACTAAATATTGTAGAATCTTAGAAATGGAAGGGACTTGTGGGACATTAACCTCTCACTTTACTAAAGTGGAGCTGGGGACTAGAGACATGACCACCACAAGGTCACACATAGAGTAAAGGGCAGCTAAGTGGCACAGTACATAGAGTGTTTGCCTGGAGTCAAGAAGATCTGAGTGCAAATTCAGCCTCAGACACTAGCTCTATGGCCATGAACAAGTAAGTTATTTAACCCTGTTTACCTCAGTTTCCTCATTTATCAAGGAAATTACAAACCAATTCAGTATCTTTGCCAAGAAACCCCCAAATGGGGTTACAAAGAGTCAGACACGACTGAAAAGAGCCAAACAACAATTTAAATTCCTGTTGACTTACTCTGCTTGGGCCCAAAGGGTAGAAAGAAGTAGGGCCAGTGGGCAAAATTTAGAGGGGATCAGATTTAGGCTTGAAGTACAACAACAAGAGCTGATATTTGAACTGTGCCCCAGCACAGTGTCCACCTCCACCATGATGCCTTTAGTGTTCAGGTGGCAAAGTAAGTAAGGGGCAAAGCCCTCACTTCAGTCAAGGATTCTTCCTCCAAGTTCAGTGCTTTTCCTATTAGTCATGCACAGCCAAGGAACAAGGTATGAATATGCAAGGCTGGGCATACATTTATTTCTGCTGCAAATCTACATGAATGTGCATGCCCCCTTTTCCACTGACAGGTCTCTATTGTCCTGGACAAACCTGGTGGACAGAGTGTAGATCTACAATTTCAGTAACATAGGAAACTCCCAGATGAGGAATTTCTCTCTACCAGTTCAAGTTGGCACCTCTCTTCACCTTCTAAAAAGCTGCCTAGGAGAGATAGATTCTATCAGATAGATAGATAGATAGATAGATAGATAGATAGATAGATAGATAGATAGATAGATAGACAGATAGAAAGAAAGACAGAAATAGATAAATAGAGAGATAGATAGATAGATAGACAGATAGAAAGAAAGACAGAAATAGATAAATAGAGAGATAGATAGATAGATAGATAGACAGACAGAGATAGACAGATAGAAAGAAAGACAGAAATAGATAGATAAATAGACAGACAGACAGATAGATAGATAGATAGATAGATAGATAGATAGATAGATAGATAGACAGATAGGCAGATAGATTTAAAGCCCTTGCCTTCTATCTTAGAATTGATTCTGTGTTGGTTCCAAGGCAGAAGAGTGCTAAGGGGTAGGCATTTGGGGTTAACTGATTTGCCCAGGGTCACACAACTAGGAAGTATCTGAAGTCAAATTTGAATCCAGAACCTCTCTGTTTGCATTTTCAGACCTGGCTCTCTATTCACTGAGCCATCTAGCAGCTCCAAGATGTCTATAACATTAAAAATGACTTGAACAGGTTCACATAGCCTGCTTTTTCAGAGGTGGAACTGGAACCAAGTCTAGCTGACTAAAGGTCAGTTCTCTGTTCATTACTCCACACTATCTCTGTAGTTCCTATTTTAGTGAGCCACTGCCCAGACCACCTGCTTCTCCAACAGCTGTCCATAGGACACTAGCAGCCAGGAAGAGGGTGATTAATCTGCCCCTCACCTTCAACCAGCAGGTATGTTTGTGGAGGCTTACTCTCCCCTACTCCCTGCAAGAGTCACTGGAATCAGAGATAACCCAAGCAAGATTATTCCCCCACTTTTTAAAAAATGAAACCAACATTTTGGTTTTTTTCTTCTCCCCATCAATATTTCTTCCTTCCTCCCTCCCTCCCTTCCTTCCTTCCTTCCTTCCTTCCTTCCTTCCTTCCTTCCTTCCTTCCTTCCTTCCTTCCTTCCTTCCTTCCTTCCTTCCTTCCTTCCTTCCTTCCTTCCTTCTTCCTTTCCCTCTTATCTTAGAATCTACACTTTGTATTGGGTTCAAGGCAGAAGAGTGAAAAGGGCTAGGTAATGGGGGTTAAGTGACTTGCCCAGAGTTACAAGGCTAGGGGGTATCTGAGGTCAGATCTGAACTCAGGACTTCCCATCTCCAGACCTGGCTCTCAATCCACTGAGCCACCTAGTTGAGTCCATCAATATTTATTTCCTTTCTTTTACCTCCTCCCAGAAGATTGAACAAAAGAAAATCCTCATAACAAATATGCACAGTCAAGCAAAGCAAATTCCACATTGTCCATGTCTAAAAACAGGTCTCATTGTGCTTCTTGAGTCTGTTCCTTCTCTCTCAGAAGTCAGGTAGTATTTATCATCATTAGTCCTCCAGAGTTGATGGTTGATCATCACTTTGCCAGAGTTTCTAAGTCTTTCCATTGTTTGTCTTTGCAATGTTATTGTTTTAAATTATCCTGCTCATTCTGATAGAAGTCATCTATCTAAACCTCTCTACCTTCTTAAATTAAATTTTTTAAGTTAACAGTCATTTATTTTCACCATATCCTCCCTCTCTCCTCCCATTAACTCATTCTTTTTTAAATGCTTACTTTCTGTCTTAATAATAACTCTAAGACAGTAGGGAAAGGGTGAGGCAAACAAGGTTAAGTGAGTTGCCCAGGTCAGATAGGTAGGAAGAGTCTGAGGTCAAATTTGAACTCAGGTCTTCCAGGCTTGATGCTCTATCCACTGAGCCACCTAGCTGCCCCTCAATGGCTCTGTTTTATAGAAGAGACACCAAGTCCCAGAGAAAGAAATGGGTCTTCTGGTTCATGACAGAGCTAAGAAAAGATATCAGGTCTTCTTACTCCCAGTATGTGACATTCCCCTCATCCCACAGGCAATAAACACTTTTGAAAATGACATCTTCATGAATCAGGAAGTGGGGTGAAAAGATATAGATCCTTTTTTTATAGGTTTGGAGTAGAATATCATAAGCTGTCATGGCTAATATTGTAAAGTGTTTAGTACACAATAGGCACTTAATAAACATTTTTTCTTTCTTCCTTATTTATTCATTAAATCCCAAAGAATTCATAGTAGAACTGTGTTCTCTGCCTACTTTAAACTCTTAACTTTTATTTTATTATTGTTTCTAGATAGTAGGTATTGGTTCCAAGGCAGAAGATCAATAAGGGCTAGGCAATTGGAGTTAAGTGACTTGACCAGGGTTGCCCAGGTAGGAAGGGTCTGAGGCTAGTTTTGAACCCAGGACCTCCAGTCTCCAGGCCTGGCTCTCTATCCACCAAGCCACCTTGCTGCCCTGTCTACTTTTAGAGTTCAGTGCCTTGGGCCAAGACAGGAACCTTAGATGAGTCTGGGGCAAAGCCCCCTAAGATAGGAAATATTTCCTTTTTTTCTATGTTCTCTATCCCATCCATCCCACTTGGAGGTTCAGGACAAAGGACTTTTTTAGGGGAGGGGAAGTGTGAAAGTTTAGGAGGAAAGAGGAAGAAAGACAAATGTCCTTTACACAATTTTAAGTTTACCCTGCTGCCTCAGGAGAATTGACCCTGGGGCCCATTTGAGCTGGATGCTCCTGGAAAAGACCCTCTCTGGGGTTTGGTTTTCTCTTCTATAAAGCAGAGAGAAGGAGCCTGGCCAGCATTCTGGTCTCCCTGGCAGGGGAGGCAAAGTAATGGGTTATAAAAAGATGAGATGGATTTCGGCATGGAGCCTGTGGAGAGGAAGCTGGCTACTTTATAGTCACCCAGTGGATAGACCCTGGAGCATAAAATCATCCAAGTGGGGCCCAAGGGGAAGCCCTGGTTAGTTTACAGCACCTTGAAGGACCCATCCTCTCCTCTGGATCTGAATGCAGAGGTCTCTCAGCCTCTGTAATTGACTTGTAAGGCATCCAAGGCACCTTGCTTATAATTCACCCCCAGTGATGTATCATCTTTAACAAAAAAGATTCATCACTGAGGAGGAGGCAGCCTCGTGCTTGTCTGGAGTAGAAAATGGAATAATTCCTCATTCCTGCCAGCAAGTTTGCTTCTCTTCCCCGGGCTTCGAAAGCAAATTTTCCTGTGTTCTAAAGCTCCTTGGGATCATGCCGAGGCCCAAAGCCAACTCACAGAGTCCTGGGAATTGCTGGTCTTTAGGGAATATAACAGCACATGAGGCTCAGGTTGTTGGCCAGGAATACAGAGACCATGATGCTGAGTGCTCCCTCCCATAGAAAGAAGCTCAGTGACCCTGGATATCACCTCATGTCTCTGTGTCTCTGTTTCTCCTTTTGTAAGATGGGAATGATGATTGACTTGCCCTACTTACCTACCTCCCAGGGATGTGGCAATAAACCATCCAGCAAACATATGTGGCCACTTACTACCATCATGACTTTGGGCAAGTCACTTATCCTCTGTTTTTCAGCTTCCTCTTCTTTAATGAGGGAATTGATCTCAGTAGCCTGTAAGTTCCCCATCAAGCTCTAAATCTGTGATCCAATTGAGGGCTCTCTCCATGGTATGCAAAGGCATAGGGCCTCCCCTCTAGGATCATAGATTGAAAATTGGAAGGAGTCTTGGGAGTCACCTAGTTTAATTCCATTTTATAAATGAGAAAACTGAGGCTCATAAAGGTTGCCCAAGGTCACACAAGTGACAAGAGTGGCAAATTTAAGACTCAAACTCAAATTTGAGACTCCAAATTCAAAGTATTGGAAGGAACTTCAGGAGATTAAATTCAGGACCTTCATTTATGAAGAAACTGAGGACCAGGGAGATGGAAATTTAGATGGGCAAGAGTTAAGCTTGGCATTTCCATGACTACACTAGAATTTCCCATTGATCCCTGAGCAAGATGTCTAGCTCCATTTTTTAAACTCATACCTCCCATCTTAGGATCAATACTTAGAATCAAAGTATTGGTTCCAAGGCAGAAGAATAGTAATGGCTAGGCAATGGGGGTTATGTGATTTGTCCAGGATCACACAGCTAGGATGTATTTGAATCCAGATTGGAACTCAGGACTTCTTATCTCCAGGCCTGGCTCTCAATCCACTGAGCCACCTAACTGCTCCCCTTAAGCACTTTTCAAACCTTAAAGTGTCTACACATAGTAAATGCTAGCTATTATCATTATAATTCTGTCCTTTGAAATCTTTGTTGTTGTTCAGTCATTGTCAGTCCCCTCTAACTCTCTGTGATCCCATTTGGGGTTTTCATGGCAGAGACAACAGAATAATTTGCCATTTTCTTCTCCAGCTCATTATATAAATGAGGAAACTGGAGGCCAACAGGGTTAAGTGACTTGCCCAGGGTCACACTAGTAAGTGCCAGGCCAGATTTGAACTCATGAAGATAAATAACTCTTTCTGATTCCACCTTTCTTGTTAAAGCTCTTCAACCTGAAGACGTGTTCCCACTTCCCCTCCCTTCTCCCAACCCTACTCCACTTCTCTACTTCAGACTAAATACCCCCATTTCTTACTTGTCCTCATATATTATGGTCTCCCATGCCTTCAACAACTTGGTTGTTGGGTCATCTAACCCAATACTCTATCTAGAAAATTAGAGGATTGATCTAGATGTCTTTTTAAAAAATCCCTATGCACTATTTTAGAACCAAAAGTATGTATTGGTTCTAAGGCAGAAGAGCAGTAAGGGCTAGGCAATGGGTGTTAAGTGACTTGCCCAGGGTCACCCAGGTAGGAAGTGTCTGAGGCCAGATTTGAACCCAGGACTTCTTGTCTCCAGTCTTGCTTCTCAATCCACTGAACCACTTAGTTACCCCTCTAAATAAATGACTTTTGTTCTGCCAGCTCCAGATCTATGGTCCTTCCCCTGGACATATTCCATTTTATTGTTATCTACTAGACTGTGAGTCCCCTTGAGAGCAAAATCTATCCCCCCCCCCCCCTCTGTGTGCTTTGTTTTGTATCCCCTAGCACTTGGCACAGGGTCTGGTACATGCTAGATGCTTAACAAATGTTTGTTGACTTATCATTTGTCCTTTTTTTCACAGGCTGACTCTTGAAATATTAGAAGACTATTAACATTCCCCACCACCACCTCATAGTCTTCTCTCTAGGCCAATTATTTCCAGTTCCATTCCAAAGGATCAAAATTTTGGAATTGGTTACATCCTTAGAGGTCCCCTTACTCAATACCCTACTTTTAGAGGGAAGAAAATTTAGGTCCAGAGATAGATAACGAGATCTATCCAGGGTCACATAAGGTGGTAAGAGGCAAAGATGAGATCCAGATTCAGATTACCCTGGCTCCCCAGCTACTATTCTTTCCCTACTGCCATGCTACTTCCCAGCAGTGAGGTGGTTCTCCTCCCCCTGTTTCCTGTACTGGGGATACTATTTCAGAACATAGAGATACTCCCTTCTGCCATCTTTGATTAAAATTCCATAAGAAATCCAACCTAAGCCTGATCTTCTGCCCACTTGGGCTCATCATCCCCACCCACACTCCTTAGAGGGAAGCATAGGACCAAGGCTCAAGGTCAGAGGAAACATAAAATTCCTGGGGCCAACTGGTCCACCAGAGCTCCCAGCACTCTTGGATTATCACCTTGCCAAAAGCACAGGCTGTAGGACAATGAAGAAAGAGTCAAACCATCTAGACTAAATGTTGGGAAAACTGGATTTTAGTTCTGGATCTTGATACAAACTGGCTGACTTCACCTCAGTTTCCTCATCTTTTAAAATAAGGGAGTTGGACTAGTTGAGCCCTGAAGTCCTTTCTAGCTCTAACAGTATCTGCTTCAAAGATACTCTCCCCCTATTGCCTCTGGAATAAACATGTTTTTTCTTTAACAATCAGGGAAGATCGATAATGCTTATTTGTCAGCATATTTTGCCATAAGCCCTAGCTTTGCAACGGATGGAAACTTTAGCCTTATTATTATTATTTTTAATCAATCTCTCTTTCCTCCCCCCAGCCCACCTCCTCCCTCCCTCCCTGGGATAGCTCCAAGTCATCATGAATGAAGAAGGGATGGTCACATGGCTCCGTTACCATGACAATGGGTCCCAGCAGAAGATGCAGGCATCAAAGTCACATGAGAGCCATGGAAAATTGGCTGAGATATTTATAGAATGGGAGGCTGCTGGTGCCTTTATGGAAATGGGTCTATATTTGACTGTGGTACCAAAGCCTCCATTCTGTCTCTCCCTACCCCCTTAGGCACTGTCTAGTAGGGTGTGGCAAGACATGCCATCTGAAATTGATCTCACCAATGACTCCCCTATTTCTAGGCAGAAAAATAAACCCTCTCTTATTCCCGTCATATCCTCTCAGGGTCCCCCATATACCCCCTCCCCATCACCAGTCCTGCAGTTTGTACCTGGGTGGCTATTATCTCTCCCCTTGCAAATGGGGCCCCAGCAAATATCTCCCAAATAGTGGGGGGCTGGGGGTGGGAATTTGCTTTGTTTGTGACGTATGATGGTATTGGGGGGTCATTCTTGCATAGGTTCTTTCTCTTTTTTTAAACCAATATTAAAAAAAAATTATCACTCCCCAAATCCATGTAAAAACAGTTTCCAACATTTAAAAAAGAATTTTGAATCTCAAATCCTCTCTGTCCCTCCTGCCCCATCCCTAATCCCACCCTATCCCCATTGAGATTGTAAGCAATCTTATAGAGATTTTACATGACTTACACATGTTCTCTAATGAAAACAAGCAGTCTGGCATGGCATCCAAGGAACCCCAGCTGTTATATTCAACAAATAATGCCTAAGTGTTTTCTGTGGAAAGCTAAGGACTGGTCCAGGAGGAATTTGAGGAATCAAAGACAAAATAAAATGTAGGTTTGGTCTTCAAGGGGTTTATAATCAAATTGAAGCCAAATCTTTAGTGTTGAAGATTCAAATCCTACTTCTGATGCTTACTGTCACTTAACTTCCCTGAATCTCAATAATTCCATCTATAAAATGATGGGATTATATGAGATGAACTCTGATGTCCCTTCTAGGTCTAGGGCTCTGCAGTACCATGATTGCCTTTTAGAGAACTGTAAGATCTTTTGGATCTTCAAATAACAGTAGTTTTTAAAAATTCTTAGTGGTACTTAATAGAGTGCCTTACTCAGACTGACAACAATGACATTTAACATTTACATAGTGCTTTAAGGTTTGCTGATTGCTTTACAAATAATGTCTCATTTGATTACACAACAATCCTAGGAGGTAGGTCCTATTATTATCTCCATTTTACAGATGAGAAAACTAAGTCAGGCAATGATAAAGTGACTTGCCCTGGATCAAACAACTACTAAGTACCTTAGGTTAGATTTGAATTCAGATCTTCTTGGTCCCAAGTTTAATGTTCTAGGCACTAAGCCACCTAGACTAATGTGATCAATACACATTAATTGATTTTTGGTGGTTAGCTGGTATGGGAGTCAGGCCTTGAACAAATTATGGAGTTTTAACAATGCAGACCTGGACATGACATCTTAGACTTTTTTAGGATGTCTAGCTGTCCCAGCTCTTATAATACAATATAATATGGATAATATCAGCCTCCAACAGAGAATCTAGCTAGGTGAGAGGGTGTCTCTCTATTGGGGAATGGCTGAACAAATTATGGTATCTGATGGTGATAGAATACTACTGTGCTGTAAGGAGTGATGAACTGGAGGATTTCTATATGAACTGGAAGAACCTCCAAGAACTGATCCAAAAGTGAAATGATCAGAACCAAGAGAACATTGTACACTAAAAGTGAAACATTGTGGAACTATCCAATGTAATGGACTTTACTACTAGTAGCAATACCCAGGACATTCTTGAAGGACTTATGAGAAGGAATGCTATCCACATTGAGAGAAAGAACTATGGGAGTAGAAACGCAAAAGAAAAACTTATGATTCAACTCACATGGGTTAGATGTTTCCACAAAGATGGAGGCTTTAATTTCTGATTGGTTGAAAGAACTCGGAGCTAAGTCACTGCAAAAAAGCAGACACATTTCAGAAAAGGGGGTCAAGGGAGACATTGAGCTAAGCAAATCCAAACCTATGAATGGGAGGCTAGAAATCTTCTCAGAGCTACAGACATGGGGAAAGCCAGCTCACACCTTCAAATTCTACCACCAACCCTAATCTGTATAACCACCCAGATTTCTGTTTACTTCTTATTTTGATTAAGAGGTTTCCTGGCTCTCTAGGGTTGCCTCTGGTGTTTGCTAGGAAGGAGCTAAGCTGTTGAGAGTATATTAAGTGTTACCCTGTCTCTAAGAGCAACCAGACTGATGGAAGGAATCAAAGATTTGATTAATTTGTTTAAAAAAAAGAATATGATTTCTTCAATTACTGGAAGGTTATGAGTTAGAAAGTTTACATTTAGAAGGTTTAGTCCAAAAGGAAGAACTGAAATGAATCGGGATAAGTTATATGGAGGAAGGTTTCAACTCAAAATAATGAAAAAACTTACTAACAATTAGAGATGCCAAAAGATGGAATTAATTATAAGTAGAGAGCCCCTCATCACTGGATGTATTCAGGTGATTTAAAGCCATTCAACTCATTTTTTGCTCTTGTTGTTCAGCTGTGCCTGATTCTTCATGACCTCATTTGAGGTTTTCTGGGCAGTACTTTGCCACTTCCTTCTTCTCTAGCTCATTTTGACAGATCAGGAAAACAAGGCAAATAGGGTAAAGTACTTGCCCAGGGTCACCAAGCTACTGAATTCCTGAGGCCAGATTTGAACTTAGATCTTCCTTACTCCAACCCTGGAGCTCTAATCACTAAGTCACCTGATTGTCCTTCCACTCATTTTATGGATGATCAAACTAAAGCCAAGAGAAGTTCAGTGATTGGACAGGGAGATGGTTATTGAAATGTCATAGAGAAAATTTCTGTTGAGATACAGTTTGGACTGAATGACCCCTGAGTGTCTATGACTTTGTGATCTATATATTATGACAGATTTTGTGCCTACACAGTTCTCTCCCCACTCTTTCTTGAGTCATCTGGCAGGGCTGACCTCATGCTTCCAAAGGAGATGACAGACCATGGAGGTTGAATGACTTGTCTGGAGTCACAGAGGGAGGCAGAGGCAGAGTCAGGCTTATAATTTTGTGCTCCCTACTTCTCCAGTACCCTCTGCCCTCTCCCTTGACTTCTCCCCACATCCTTTTTATTGATTCCCTTATACTGAATAAATCCAGTCAAAGGACTTCCTGTCTCTCTTTCTGCCCTGCTGACTAGTAGATTTTAGTTCAGAATTCCAAATTCTCCAACACACATCTGGTGTCTTTGGAGGTAGGCTTTGACTTTTATAGATGGACAAACCAAGACTGGAAAGAGATAAAAAGGATTTGCTTAAAATGGTCCAGGCATTAGGGACTGGAAATCCTGAGAGGGCAGGAAAGGTGCTGAGGCTATAGTAATAGGTGGACACCACTTTCCTGAAAATGGATCCAAAGTCACACACTCATTTCAGTCCTAACTCTAATGCAAGGAAGGTGCATTCAGCCATAGAGACTCTGCATCTAAGACTTGATTGTGCCCATTATGTGGAAGGTACTTTTTAGAGATGTAAAACAACAGTCTTTGCTTTCCAGAAGGTTACAATCTACAAAAATGTGATAAGTGCATTTTTGTTGTTTGATTGTCTTTCAGCTGTGCCCAACTCTTCATGACCCCATTTGGGGTTTTCTTGGCAGAGATACTGGGGTGGTTTGCCATTTCCTTCTCTGCTTCATTGAACAAATGAGAAAACGGAGATAAATGGGGTTAAATGACTTGCCTAGGGTTACACAGTCAGTAAGTGAGACCAGATTTGAACTCAGGAAGAATCTTCTTGACTCTAGATCCAGCACTTTATCTACTGCACCATCCAGCTACTCAGTTAAGTGCACAGTGGAGGTCAAATGAAGAAGGATGATAAAGTAGGGCTGTCCGTAGATCACTGACAGACCTGTTCATTAAAACATCTGCTATTCTGCGCTCTTTGTGGTGGCCAAAAACTGGAAAGTGAGGGGATGCCCATCAATTGGGGAATGGCTGAGCAAACTGTGGCATATGTTGGTGATGGAATACTATTGTGCTCAAAGGAATAATAAAGTGGAGGAATTCCATGGAGACTGGAACAACCTCCAGGAAGTGATGCAGAGCGAGAGGAGCAGAACCAGGAGAACATTGTACACAGAGACTGATACACTGTGGTATAATCAAACGTAATGGACTTCTCCATTGGTGGTGGTGTAATGTCCCTGAACAATCTGCAGGGATCTAGGAGAAAAACACTATCCATAAGCAAAGGATAAACTATGGGAGTGGAAACACCGAGGAAAAGCAACTGCCTGAATACAGCGGTTGAGGGGACATGACAGAGGAGAGACTCTAAACGAAACTCTAATGCAAATATTGACAACATAGAAATGGGTTCGAATCAAGAACACATGTGACACCCAGTGGAATCACGCATTGGCTATGGGGGGGAGGAAAAGAAAATGATCTTTGTCTTTAATGAATAATGCTTGGAAGTGATCAAATAAAATATTATTAAAAAAAACATCTGCTATTGAGATTAACATAGGGAGGAAGGATAAACGTAAAGTCTTGTACTGGGGTGCAAAGAAGTCAACTTTATAAACATAAGATGGGAAAGGTATGAACCAACACCAGTTGAACTAATAAAGGTCTTAGGACTTTACTAGACTTCCATGTCAATGGGAATGAGTGGTGAAATGCAAAGAAAACAATTCAATATTACACTACATTAAAAGGAGTATAGTTTTTAGAAATAGGGAGGGTCTTCACTCATCTAGAATACTGTGTTTAGTTCTAAGTATTGTGACTTACAAATGACATGAATCTAAGTGGAAATTTAGCAATTAAGTCTTAAGTATTGATAGTTCAAAGAGCAAATCATAGAAATAATTAACCAATTGTATGAAAGAAAATGATAATGATGAAACAATATACCAAAATGCAACTGAAATAGTCCTCAAGAGAAAAAAATCATATCTCTATAAACATACATTAAAAAAATAGAAAAAGGGAGGGTTAGTGAGCTAAATATACAATAAAAAAATTAGAAAGCCAACAATAAATGAATCTAAAGAAGAGATATTAAAAATTAGGGGAGTAATAAATACGTTGGAAACAATGAACTATATGAATGATAAGTAAGACTAAAAACTAATTCTTTGGAAAAACTCATAAAATGTATAAACTTTTCATTAACCTGATTAAAAAGAAGACCAAAAATAAAATAAATAAAAACACAGACAAGGTGAAATCCCAACAAAATCAGAAAAAAAGAAAAAGAATGAGAACTTATTTCATTCTAACAGGATGGATAATAGAAAAGAAATAATGTTACTTTAAAAATAATATGGAAAGGCAGCTTGGTGGCTTAATAGATAGAAAACCAGGCCTAGAGATAGTGATTCTAGGGTGGAAAGTAGGGATATTAAAAAAAAAACTATATTTATCTCACAAAAAAATTATGGTAGGGTGCTTCCTCCCCCTCAATTTTCAAGAAAAATGTGTAAAGTATTGATATTAATTGTTTAAAACTTAGAATTCTCTTGTGAATTTATCAGGACTAGGAGTTTTGTTTCCCATTCCCAATCCTTTTGGTAGTTCTTTTATAATTAGTTCTATTTCTTTTTCTAAGACTGGGTTATTTACAATCTTTTTCTGGCCTTCTGATAGTTTGGGGTATCTTTATTATTTTTTAAATAACTTTACCTTCCATCTTAGAATCAGTACTAAATATTGGTTCCAAGGCAGAAGAGTGGTAAGGGCCAGGCAATGGGGGTTAAGTGACTTACTCAGGGTCACACAGCTGGGAAGTGTATTAGGCCAGATATGAACCCTGGACCTCTCATCTCTCGACCCAGCTGTCAACCAACTGAGCCACCTAGCTGCCTCCTAAATATAATCTTAATATCTAAATTAGGTTAAAATAAAGCAGAAGGAAACCATAGGCCACTATCATTAAGTAATATTTACTCAAATGTTTTAAACAAAATCCTGTCAAATAGATTGCAGCAATTTATTCCACACATCATGCATTATGTCCAATTGAGATTTATACCAAGGATGTAAATGGATCAACATTAGAAAAACAATGAACATAATCATATTTAAAACCACAATACACAGAACTATAAGGTCATCCCAATAGATGCAGAAAAAGCTGTTGACAAAGTGCAGCATTTTTTATGCTAAAAACACTGCACAGGTTAGGCATCCTATGCAATGAGGATCTACTAGAACTTTCCCAATAAGTATTTGAGTAAAATAAGGATGTCCCCTCTCTCCACTATTATTTGATATAGTTCTGGAAATGCTAACAACAGCAATAAGACAAGAGAAATAAATTAAAGGCATAAAAGTAGATAAAGAGAATATAAAACTTCCTATTTGCTGGTGATATTATGCTTTACTTGAAAAATCCTAGGGAATCAGCAAAGACACTAAATAAGACAATTAATAGCTTTAGCAAAGTGGCCAGTCACATAAATCCTCCAAATCAATACTCTTCTATACAAAAACAAAAGTTATCAAACTAAAATGGAAAGGGAAATCCCATTGCAAATATCTACAAAATACAGAAAATATTTGGGGATTGACCCACTAAAACACACAAAAAGATTTGATTACAAGTGCTCCTTAAAGAAATGTATTATGACTTAAATAACTGGAGGAATATTCACTGCTCATGGCTAGGTCATGCCAACATAATAAAGATGACTTCCAAAGCTAATATATTCTTTTAATGTTATACCAATTAAGTTACCAAGAAGATACTTTATGGAACTTGCTAAAATAATAAGAAAATGAAAATAGAAAAAAATCTGGAATACCAAGGGAAATGATGAAAAGTGGCAATGATGAAAATGAAGAGGAAAAAGTTTCTAGAAATCAAATTAAATTATAAAGCAGGAGTCATCAAAACCATCTGTATTGGTGAAAAAATTAAGAGATAAGTCAATGAAACAGACTAGACAAGGAGAATCAGAAACAATGGAACGTGATAGTTTGATAAAGTAGAAAGCATAAATTACCTACAGAGAAAAAACTTATTTGATGAAAACTGTTGGAAAAACTGGAAATTAGTCTGGCAGAAATTAGTCTTAGACCAACATTTTATATCAGATTCCATCATATGTTCTAAGTGGACATGTAACTTTAGTATTAAAAATCAGACTATGAAAATATTGAAAGAGAAGCAGATTATATACCTCTCACAATTGTGGGTAGGAGATGTTGTTGCTGAGTTATGTCCAACTTTTCAGGACCCTATGAACCAAATTGTCCAAAGATATTGGAGCGGTTTGCTAATTCCTTCTCCAGAGGATTAATACAAACAGAGGTAAAAATAACTTGTCCAGGGTCACACAGCAAGTAGGTGTCTAAGGTAGGGATCTGAACTCAAGTCTTCCTGACTCAAGACTCAGAGCTCTATCCATTGAGTCATCTGGTTGCCTCTTCTATCCCCTAGGAAGCCTTAAAGTTCAGGTGATATAAGAGATGCTGCCTACTGACACTATGACCTCCACTGGAGAAGGAAATATCAAACTACTCCAATATCTCTGCCAAAAAAACCTCATGGACGGTTTGTATATAATCTGCCAATGAGAGAATGAGGTGGTTTCAGTGGGATGTAGTTCTTCTAGTAAACTTGACTTTGCTTCCTGTAAATACAAAATGAGGGGGCATATCTTTCCTATCTCCCTTAATTAGAGTATGTGCTCCCTAACAGTAAGGATTGTTTCTCTCTCTCCCTCCCTCCTTCCCTCCCTCCCTTCCCCCCCTCTGTCTTTCTCTGTCTCTGTCTCTCTTTCCTTCTAAATGCTTAGCACAGTGCTTGACACATACTAAACACTTAAGAAATGTCTTTTCATTTTCCCTCCCCTCTTTCATTCTTTCTTTCCTTCCCTCCTCTCTCTGGGGGAAAATCTTCCACTGGCCAGAATGATCTGTGAATACAATTTGTTGAATTCAAAGGTTGTATGGGAACATCCAACTTTTAAATCTATGTGCCCACCATCCAGTTTTTTTCTCAATTTATCCAAACCCATAGGAACTTAACCTTTTTTTTAACCCTTACCCTCCATTTTAGAATCAAAACTGTATATTGGTTCCAAGGTAGAAGAGTGGTAAGGACTAGGCAATGGGGGTTAAATGACTTGCCCAGGGTCACCTATCTAGGAAGTGTCTGAGGTCAAATTTGAACCTGGATCTTCTCCCTAGATCTGGCTCTCAGTCTATAGAGCCATCTAGCTGTCCCCCCCACAGACTTATTCTTTCACCAATCCTCATAAAACTTATGAAGCAGTAGGATAGCTCCACCTCCCCCATCTTCAGTGCTCTTTATGAGATTTATGGGGTGTCTGAGAGCAATTTGATATGGAGGGAATCTTTGGCCAACATTTAGAAAAAAGTTAATTTCTTGACAAAATACTAAGGGAGGCAGCTAGGTGGCTCAGTGTATTGAGAGCCAGTCCCAGAGATGGGAGGTCCTGGGTTCTAATCTGGCCTCAGACACTTCCTAGATGGGTGACCCAGGGCAAGTCACTTAACCCCCTTTGCCTAGCCTTACTGCTCTTCTACCTTAGAACCAATACACAATATTGATTCTAAGATGGAAGGTAAGGGAAAGAAAGAAAGAAAGAAAGAAAGAAAGAAAGAAAGAAAGAAAGAAAGAAAGAAAAGAAAGAAAGAAAGAAAGAAAGAAAGAAAGAAAGAAAGAAAGAAAGAAGAAAGAAAGAAGAAAGAAAGAAAGAAAGAAAGAAAGAAAAGAAAGAAAGAAAGAAGAAAGAAAGAAAGAAAGAAAGAGAAAGAAAGAAAGAAAGAAGAAGAAAGAAAAGAAAGAAAGAAAGAAAGAAAGAAAGAAAGAAAGAAGAAAGAAAGAAGAGAAAGAAAAGAAAGAAAGAAAGAAGAAAGAAAGAAAGGAAGAAGAGAAAGAAAAGAAAGGAAGAAGAAAGAAAGGAAAGAAAGAAGAAGGAAGAAGGAAGGAAGGAAGAAGGAAGGAAGGAAGAAGGGAAGGAAGGAAGGAAGGAAGGAAGGAAGGAACGGAAGGAAGGAAGGAAGGAAGGAAGAAAGGAAGACTAAGAGTTTGGAAGACCAGGGTAGCCAAGTGCCCATAGTGTTTGCCTTGGGCATTCTCTTTTTCATCATCATTATGCTGTGATACAACTATTCAGCAGTGTTGGCATTAGTCTGGGTTATGCCTCATGTTGTTTTTGAGTCTTTCAATGTAGCATTTACAAATCTGGAGGCTGAGTTATGGTGAAAATGTAATATCAGATTCAATCTGGTGTTGACTGCCTGGGTTACCAACAACTAAGCTTGCTGCTTCAGCTTCTGATCCAGAGAACAGGATATTGCTGCTGGGACATCAAGCATCTTTACTACTACCCTGAGCCACCTAACACCAAAACTACATCCCAGATTACCAAAATCACCTCCCTCTATACTCAAGATGCTTATGTTCCACCAGGGGACATGATGTGAGTAGAGATAAGCAGATAGAACATAAGTTGAGGAGCAACAGTGCACGCATAACCTGGGGGGGAATCAGGGAAGGCTTCACAGAGGAGATGACACCCAAGCTGAGACTTGAAAGAAGATAAAAACTCTGAGAAGTAGAATTGAGAAGGAAGTGTGCTCCTGGCATGAGGAAAGACTTGGGTAAATGCCAAGCAGCAGATGGAATGTTGAGTTCTGAGAACAAGTAATGGTCCAGTTTGGCTGGTACATAGGATTTGGGAAGGGAAGTAATATGAAATAAGGCTGCAAAGGATAAAAACTTCTACAGCTTATTCTGCTCATTAATTGGCAGTACTTGGCCTAGAACACAGGAAGTGGAAAACCAGTCAGTCTGGAGCTCTGTAAAATTTAAACTATCCTTTCTTCTTCCTTGCTGACCATTCAGATGTGTTGAAACGAAACAAAAGTGATAAGAGCCTTTGTAGGACATGGGTGCTAGGTCAGATAGGCTGGGTTTCACCAGATCCCTTTGTTTTTCCTGCTGTAGTCATTTCCCCTGCAACCCAAAGCTCTCATCTTTTGGCTAAATTTCCATTGAATCCTACCCCCCCTTGAAGACAAAGAATTTGCCTACTTACACTGTGTTGATGTCAATAGGCAGCTAGATGGTGAAGTGGACAGAGCACAGGACTTGGAGTGAGGAAGACGAGTTTGATGCTAGCCTCAGATACTTACTAGCAAGATGAACTTGACTGAGTCATTTAAACACTGTCTGCATCTATAAACATGGAGTTAATAGTACCTAACCCCTAGGATTGTGAGGATCAGAAGAGGGAAAATTTGGGGTAGTTAGGTGGCTCAATGGACAGAGAGTCAGACCTGGAGACAGGAGGTCCTGGTTCAAATCTGGCCTCAGACATATCCTAGCCATGTGATCCTGGGGAAGTCACTTAACTCCCATGACCTAACCCTTAGTGTTCTTTTGCCTTGGCACTGATTTTTGGAATGAATTCTATGACAGAAGATAGGGTTTTTTTTTAAAACATTATTTTATTTGGCCATTTTCACACATTATTCATTGGAAACAAAGATCATTTTCTTTTCCTCCCCCCCTCCCACCACCCCACCCATAGCCGACGCGTGATTCCACTGGGTATCACATGTGTCCTTGATTTGAACCCATTTCCATGTTATTAGTATTTGCATTAGGGTGTTCATTTAGAGTCGCTCCTCAGTCATATCCCCTCAACCGCAGTAGTCAAGCAGTTGCTTTTCATTGGTGTTTTTACTCCCACAGTTTATCTTCTGCTTGTGGATAGTATTTTTTAGATCCCTGCAGATTGTTCAGGGACATTGCATTGATACTAATGGAGAAGTCCATCACCTTCGATTGTACCACAGTGTATTAGTCTCTGTGTACAATGTTCTCCTGGTTCTGCTCCTCTCGCTCTGCATCACTTCCTGGAGGTTGTTCCAGTTCCCATGGAATTCCTCCACTTTATCATTCCTTTTAGCACAATAGTATTCCATCACCAGCATATACCACAATTTGTTCAGCCATTCTCCAATTGAAGGGCATCCCCTTGTTTTCCAATTTTTGGCCACCACAAAGAGTGCAGCTATGAATATTCTTGTACAGGTCTTTTTCCTTATTATCTCTTTGGGGTACAAAGCAAGCAGTGGTATGGCTGGATCAAAGGGCAGACAGTCTTTTATCGCCCTTTGTGCATAGTTCCAAATTGCCCTCCAGAATGGTTGGATCAGTTCACAACTCCACCAGCAATGAATTAGTGTCCCTACTTTGCCACATCCCCTCCAGCATTCATTACTTTCCATAGCTGCCATGTTAGCCAATCTGCTAGGTGTGAGGTGATACCTCAGAGTTGTTTTGATTTGCATCTCTCTGATTATAAGAGATGTAGAGCACTTTTTCATGTGCTGATAGGGTTTTTTTTTTTTTAAGATGTAATCCTTGCAAAATGCTTTACAGACCCTAAAGGTCTATATAAATGCTAACTATTGTTATTACAAGAATATATGCAGGCTTATAGCATGGCTACTTGGATACTTTTTGATTTGGCACTTGTTACAACACAGGTAAAGTTCACCTAGGATCTGCTTAGCCCTACAAGATCAGCAGAGCTGCCTTCAATCGCCCTGAATATTGAACCTTACATTGCTCTATACTCAGGACAAAGGGAACTGGACATCTTTATAAATATACCAGGTTAGGTGAAGCAAACCCTTGGAAAAATTCCTGTGGTACTCAGTAGTTCCACCTATGGTTAGCTCTACCAATCACTTTAGTTGGTTCTTTGTATCTTCCTTTAATCTTCATCTTTACTGAGAGAGGGACTTGATCTGGCTAGATTATCTCATGGATTTATGTGCTTATTCTGGCTTCTAATCTGATACCAATCAGAAAATGAGTGGGATTCATTGATATCTTGCAGGCCACATAAGTCATTATTATGTCCAAGTCAGACCCAAATCCTTCATGTAACTGTCAAATTAATCTTCCTCATGTGGGATTCTGGTTCTGTCCGGCGCCAACTCGGATATAATAAGTGACTCCCTTTGTAGTGTTTATTGTAAACCCTTACTTTCTGTCTTAGAAACAATGTGTGTGGTTCTAAGGCAGAAGAATAATAAGGGCTAAGCAATGGGGGTTAAGTGACTTGCCCATACATCATACAGCTAGGAAGTGTCTGAAGCCACATTTGAACCCCTAGGAGTGCTCTCTATCCACAGAACTGCCTCCACTCCCTTTGTATTTTGAATAAAGTTCAAACTCTTTTGACTGATATTTAAGCCCCTCCACAATCTGGCACCACTTTTCTTTTTCAGTGTTATTTCATATTATCCTTCTCCATGTAATTTATGTTCTAGTAAAATTGGACTAGAGGCACCTTGATGGTGCAGTGAGTTTTAAATCAGGAAGACTTGAGTTCAAATACTGACCGATACTTTTACTAGATATGTGTCTCTGCATAAAACACTTTGCTGCTCTTTTAGTTTTCTCATCTTCAAAATGGGGAGGGCGGTGTTACAATCAGCTAGATAGCACAGTGCCTTTCACATAGTAAGTGCTTAATAAATGTTTTTTTCTTTCTTCCTCCCTCCCTGGCCCTCCCTTCCTCTCTTCCTCCTTTCCTCCTTTCCTTCCCTCCTTCCTCAAATATAACAGTTAAATTTCAAAATTGACTTGTTCTAACTTTTCTTGACTGAAAGCCATACCCAAAATTTCCTAGCAATTTATCATTCCTGAAAACAACTGGAGCAAGTGTGGGAGGCTTCATTTGGAAAGAGAGATTAAAAACTAAGTTCTGAGTTGGTACTTATTAAAGTAGGCTTGATCAGAGATATAGATCCAGAGAAAACAGTAGAAAGCCAGGAGAAGGAGACTGGACAAACATCCTACTTCTCCCAGGGATGACACTCAAGACTTGAGAAAAATGACTAAGTATGTAAGGCCAATGCATAAAGAACAGCCCAATTAGTATGGAATTGTATACCAATTGAGGTACTAGGTGCTATAGGAGATACAAAGCAATTTAAAATAAGAATTGGCATTTATATAGACATTTGATGTTTGCAAAGCACTATAAATATGCAACACCTTGCTTTGGGCTCACTTTTTCTACTCCAACTGGAACCTGGAAGATTGGGTCCCCTGAAGGGTGGTTGGTCGAAGAGTGCTGCCTTCAGCATAGTTTCTTAAACAATCAAACAATAAAACTCAGTTCTTTAGCAAAGGTATTTACTCAAATAGCACATTAAGAAAAGTAATTACAAGGGAGCCATTAGATGACTCAATGACTAGAGAGCCAAATGGAGAGACTGGAAGTCTTGGGTTAAATCTGACCTCAGATACTTCTAGCTTTGTGACCCTGGGCAAACCTAACCCCCCACTGCCTTCCCACTCTTCATCCTTGGAACCAATACACAATATTGATTCTAAGACAGAAGATAAGGATTTTAAAAACTCTATGTATTGTTACCATAATATAATAATAATACAACATGACATGATAGATGACATTATATGATGTGGTATGATATGATATGTTAGGACATAATAGGATATGATATAACATAATTATATAACATAACATAATGTAATATAATATGACACAACACAATACAATATATAATATAATAATACTGTGTATTGGTTAGATTTGAATCTAGGTCCTCTAGTCTCCAAGCCAGGCTCTCAATGTCATTGAGTCACCCCCAATACATAGTATTAGTTCTAAAATGGAGGGTAAGGGATTAAAAAAAAAAGAAAAGTAATTACAAAGCATTTCTACCTCTTCCTCCAGCCAGACAAAACCAACGGAACAACCAAACAAAAGAAAGTTCTTCTTCAAATACGGAGTCTTTGGAGCCTTGAGGTCCATATGCAGGGCTTTGCTGTTTTTCCTTGGAGCTTGCTAGTTTGTGGTGAAGCAGGCCATTAATGTCAGAATTGCTTTATTACTCAGCTGAACTGGTTCATTTCAGGGTTTTGTGGATTGGGTGGACAAGTGTGCTGCTGGCCTGGGTGAGGGCTGGGGGCTGCCCTGGTTAAGCCTGGTAGGTTGCTCAGCCACTGAGCTCTTCCCAGTATGCTGCATCTTTGCCAGACTGGCAGACTGGCTAAGAGCTGCATTTTCTTCAGCTGGAGAATCACAACCTTTCTGGATTGGCAGAATCTTCTTCTTTTTCCTCTTGAATTCCTTTCAGAGATGCATTTGGCTCAGGTTATTTTCTACCACGACTAAAGAACTGAGAAAGATTCGATGTTGTTTAGTCATGTCTGACTCTTTGTGACTCTCTCTGGTATTTTCTTGGCAAGAAGACTGGAATGGCTTTCCATTTCTTTTGAGACAAACAGGGTTGAGTGACTTGCCCAGGGTCACACAGCTAATAAATGTCTGAGACCAGATTTGATTTTAGGAAGATGAATCTTTCTAACTCCAGGCCCAGCACTCCATCCCCTTAGCCACTTAGCTCTCCAGAAAAAGTTTAACTTTCCTTACCCAGACAATCCTGGATACTTCAAAAGCCTTTTCCTTTGGAAGACACCCCTTGCCTTAGGGTGATTGTTGTTCTCAATTCAGTCAGTTCTGCTTCCTCTACTTCTTTTCGTACCTAACTCAGAAGAGTGACCAGGAACAAAGGTATGAATGAAGTCTGTGCCCTGGAGGCACATTCTTTGTCTAGCTGATCTCCTCATACACAATTGAGTAATTCAAGCTTGTGGAGCTTTCCGGGGTGGAGAATGTCTATTTTGCCTTGGCTTTACTTTTCAATGTACTTTTCAATTTTAGTCGAAAACCCACCTGCTTTGATTAGACTCTCCTAGGTGCTTCCTCTCACTCATTCAGGATATCATTTAAACCTCACCTCAATCCTGTGAGGGAGACACCTCATAATTACCCCAATTGTACAGATGAGGAAAACTGAGGCACAGGAAGATTGTGATTTAGCCTTTATGGGGAAGAGTAAGACAGAACTGAATAACATCCCCTGCCCCTCCCCCCCTTATTAAATGAGAGCCAAGATTCTTCCCTAACGAGTCTTGCATTGAAGGGACCAAACTTCACCATCAAAAGGCTTATACTTTAGTTGGAAAATGAAGAAATGGACTCATGCAAAGTTTCCTAGATGAGCAGCTCCTCCTAAGAGTCAAAGGAGTGGTACAGATCTTAAGTGTTTTTGAGAGGAGAGATCACCCGCAGGTAGATGGATGCTCAGGGGAAAAACAGTGAGGAAAAGGATTTTATTTGGTCCTTACAGCACAGACATCATCTCTATAGGTGGAGAGAGCGAGGAGGGAAAGGAGCATTGAGAGCCTGAGGAGGGAGAGTGAGGAGAGGCAGGGAACTGAAAATGTATAAATCAGTTAAGAGGCTGGCAAATGCTTCAGTTTGGCCAGAGTGGAGGGATTTGTACAAGTCTGGGAAGTCCAGGGCCAGGAAATAGGAAGTTAGCTTTCCTGAAGGGCTCTGATCAGCAAGGCACAGGATTTGAACCAGAGCCTGCTCTCTCTCTGGAGGCTAGGAGGCCCCACAGGTACAGCTAGCCTTGTTGGCACCTGCCGGGTGTGTGTGCACCCAGGCGGTTCTTGGCTTGTGCTTACAAGGACAACCCTCTGAAGAGTCGCGGATGTATTCCTGTTGCTGAGAAAGGAAGAACAGCAGATACTGGCCTCAGCCTGGGCATCTCTCGCCACAGATGGAGCCCAGCGCACCCCTCCTCTCTTCCCACTCCTCAGACTCCTGCCCTCATCCGAGTTCCGTCTACAGCACGCGTGCCTCTCCCATTGACGCGGGACCGAGAGTGAGTCAAGCTTGCGTCACGAGCTCAGCGGAAAGAGTGGCCTTCCGGAAAACCAGGGACAGTGCAAAGTGCTGCTGTCCCCAGTGCTGATCGGGGCATCCAGGCGCGACTCCAGGGCGAAGGGCAGGGCTGAGCTGAGCAAAGGCTAGGGCGCGGGCCGCCAGATTAGGTATCCTCCCGTCGGCGCTGGCAGGGAGAAAGGCACGGAGGCCAGGGGCGACCTCGCCACCACCGTTATCTGGCTCTGCCACCCTGGTGACTTCAAGGTGGGGCCACCCCAAGCGAGCCTCCACGAGCTCTGTGCAGCAGCCCTAGGAGCAGAGGGCCCAGATTGCTTGACTGGAAGGACTGGCGCTACTGAACGAGGCGAGGAGTGAAGTGAGGGGGGCCGAAGGGGGCGAGGGGGGCGGGAGTGCTTGTCGCGTGCGCCGGCGCGCCAGCTCCGCCTGGAAACGCAGCCCCAGCTCTGGGCAGTCTTCCTAGCGCCCCACTGCACCCAGGCTGTCAGGCGGCTGGACACGGGTGTAAGTGAGCGAGCCCTCGGAGCTGGGGACTCGGGACCCAGCTGGGCTGCCCCGGCTGTGCTGGGTGCCGGCCACCAGGGCGGAGGCTCCACGGAGTCCACCGGACAGGTGAGTTGATGGCTGCGGCGCTGTGCTCCTCCTTTCTTCCTTCTCTTCCTCAGCTCAGACTCTCCTCAGAGCTGGAGTGGGCATTTCTCTGAGCTCTGGAGCCTTTGCATAGGTCTCCCGTAGCAACTTTCCTTCTGGGCCTTAGCACGATCCCATTCACTGTCCTCCACCCCCACCCCCTAGTCCATAACTCCACCTTCTCCCCTAGGAAAGCCCAAGGTGCATCCCTTCCCAGCCCTTCTTCCTGAACCTGCCCAGGCAGGCCTAGGAATGGAGATGCTGGAAGCCCTCTCCCATAGCCAGGTGCCTGGCTATTCGGCCTGTGGTCCTTCTCCAGCTGCTCACTTCTGTTGCTTAGTTACCGAGCTGACCGCTCTCTAAGGGACAGAGCACAGAAGCACTCTCTGGGGCGGGTGTGTGTGTATGTCGGGCAGGGAGTTTGGGGGGGCAGTGTTGAGGGTGCCTGGGTTCTCAAGGAGCCTGGAAAGGGCAGCTAAAATTGCCCAGGCCCAAGGGCAGGACCATTGCACCCAGGAGCCTATTCAACACAAAGAGGTTGCTTCTGAGGTTGCATCTCCTTTGCTGGGAGGGACAGGGGCTACCCTGAAACACCAAGACCGTTTGGTCTCAAACCCTAGGGACTCCAGCTTCAGCCTCCTGGCCTCAGATCCATTTGACCTTGACGAAAGAATTGGCAAGGGGAGCTGAAGGCTTGCCACTGTGATGAATATTTAATGTTTAGCCTAGGAGTTTAGCCCTTCCTGATTCAGAGCAGGGATCTATCCTCTTGAGAAATTTCTGTTTGTGAAAGGGTTGTGATTGATGGGGTGAGATGGTATAGGGGTGAGTGACTTTTATTCTATTTTAAAATGTAACTGCAATTGGGTTCTTCCTGTAACTCCAGGAGTACCTCAGAGGTTTGACTGATTTGGAAAAGAAACCTGCTGTTTCTTTTTAGAAGGCCAAACTTATTAAGTCCAAACTGCTTTATAGTGCAGTGAACATCCCGAAATCCCAATGACAAGGACCTTCTTTGATTGTGTTTCACTGGTGTGTGTGTGTGTGTGTGTGTGTGTGTGTGTGTGTGTGTGTGTGATTTGTCCCAGATTTTCTCCTGTGGCCCTGGCATTTCTTTTGAGAGTTACATCACTAAGGCCTTTTAGTTAGAGAACTATTCAAACGTGGCATTCAACCTGTGGACACGAAGTAGTTGAAGATAGTGGAAAGAAAGGAATGTGGCAAGCTTGGGAAGGTGCTGCTGAAAAGGAAGAATTTATTTTCAAGAGACTTCCAGTGTTAACTTTGAGAGCTTTTAAAAAATGTGTCTAGGACATAGAAAACTCTTTAGGAAGGGTGTAACTAGGCTCTCTGGTTATTAGAGGAGAGTGAAACATTTTGCTGTTTTTAGGCTAGTTGGCTTCTGTATGAATGAAAAAAAGAAAGCTTTCAGATTGTGTGCTTGATTGTCCTTGACAACCTCCTCTTCTGACTCTGACTCCTCAGCTGGTTTGCATCTTTAATGGCCAAGTTCGTGGTTACATTTCACCAAATTCTCCTGGCTCAGCCCAGAGGGTGACTCAGTGTGTAAGCTAAATTGTGCCCACCAGTTCTGATTAGAGAGAGTTTGTTTACCCTGAGTCACACTCAGTCATGTGCTCAATCTTTGTGTGTGTGTGTGTGTGTGTGTGTGTGTGTGTTCGCTGAATGGAATCATTTAGCAGAGATGATTTGTGAGGGGGGAAATAGTGTGATCTGTAAAGGCTAAAACTTCCAAATCAGACCATGGGATTAGATGTGGGATGTTTCTCTAGAGAATGCTGAGCATGTCCTCAAGATGCCAGGGTATCCGACCACCAAGTAGTTTCCAGAGGCTAGAGTCACTGTCCAAAGTGCTGCTACTGAGTCAAAAATGTCTAATGACCTTTGCGTATGGTTTTGTGGATCAGGGGTCTGTGGTTCTCCCTCCAAAGTAACCATCTTCTCGGAACCTTTACCAGTTATAATATGGAATGAAAGGAGTCCTTATGCTGTTTCAAGGGAGGCAAATGTAAAAATGCAGAATTTCCTATGATTTAGAGAAAGGTCAGTAACTGCATCAATGTGACCTATTTCTCCACCTTCACGTTTTTCCAGGCAGATGCAGGTATCAGGGAAGGATTATGGTAAGAAAAATGAATCACTCCATATGTTTTGGGGACATAACCAAATTCACCTGGGAAGGTCTGGGTTCCTTCTAAAAGGCATTAGGGTACTCCCTAAATGTCCCTAACCATTTTCTTGTTCAAGTCTTTGACCTGGGAGCCCACACCCAAGAACCTTTGAATCTCATTCACCACTTTGGACTCTTCTTTCATTTTATTCTCTACTACTCCATGATAAAATTAGGACTCTGGGTGCCAAGGAGAGAGGGGGTTGTTAGAAGTGTCCAGATGGGAGATTCCTGGGGAGGAAATTGTGAATATTCTTCCTGAAGAATCCTGGGCCTCCAGGGAGGGAATGAGGAGGCCTCCCTCCCTGTTTCTGATGGTGCTGCCGGTTAATTAATCTACATGTCCTTAGGGTCAGTAATTGTGCATATTGCCAGAAAGAACCAGTGCTTGCTAAATTAAAGATTAGGGGATGGGAAGGATTGAAAGTCATTTGTCCCTAGGAAACCCCTCCCCTATTCTTAATGCTCCATGCTTAACCCTTGGAGAGGAATCCTGATCTGGGAGGGAAGTAAGGAGATAGTGCAAAGAATATTGATTCCCAGAGAATTGGGCTCCTTTCCCCACTTTCCCCTGTAGTTCTTCCCATCTAGTTTTGCCGCAGTAGGAAATTTCATCTCTAATCCCTTTTAAAGCCACAGAGATAAGCAGCAGAAAAATCTAAGAGGAGAAAGGATTTGGGCTCCTCAGTGAGTTTCTCCATAATCCTGTCTGGTTATCATTCATTTCCAGCCAAGGCTGCAGGTGTTCTCAAATAATCAGATGTCCGGCAAACACCACAAGCAAATGATGGGATGGAGGAAGGACCTATCAGATCATGCACCCCAGGCTCTTTCTTTTTCCAGGCATCCTGTTTGGCTAGAGATCAACCTTGGCAAGATATGTTTTGGAAAGGGGCTTTTGTTATCACTGTGTGGAATGGATGAGACACCAAAGAGGACAGTCATATATTAGATTGATAGTTTCTTGTCTCTAGATGAACTTGAACTCTGAATTCTTTTTGGAGGGGGAAAGATAGCAGATACATGAAACTCTGAAAACTCAGGCTGGTGACCTGGACATTTCCTAATACTGCTTAGGTGAGGTCTTCTGGCCCAGACATATGCCCAGAGATTCTGGGGATTTCTATGAGTGACAATTAAAAAAAATCTGATGAAAAGAAAAGTGGGAGTGGGTTTTTTAATGTTAATGAGAGCTATCTCTCAGGATCTAGGTGTTAGAGGTGAGTGTGAGTCTCCCTTATGTGGAAAATAGGCAGAGAGCAATGGGATACATTGTTTCTGGATTCAGATGTCTATGGGACCAGACAAATCAAGTTAATAAGGATTTATCAATCCCTGTGTGCCAGGTGCTAAATGCTGGGCACCCAGAACTATTGGATTAAATCCCATTGTTTGAAACAAGACCTATATTTGACTGTCCTCTCTGCTTTGTCTCATCTCCTCACCAGTCCATACTAATATTGTTCTCTCAAACCTTTCCTGAGTCAATAACAACCAAGAGGAGTAATAGAAGAATCAGAGGAGGTTGGGGACTGGCTTGTGGTCCAAGTGAAAGAACATTGGGAAATTGGATTTGGAGTTAGAAGTTCAACACCTATGGTTCTCCCATATTGTCTGTATAAAAATAAGTAAGTCATGCCATTTCTCTGAAGCCTCAGTTTCCTCATCTGTAAAATGGAGGGTGAAATTTGGATTAGATGACCTTTATAATATTGTCCAACTCAATTCTATGATCTTATGATCCTGGATATTGTTCCTGAGAACTTCTGAGTCTGCATTATCAAGGCACAGCTCGCTCCTGGTAAGGGCCCATGGTGTGTCAGATTTCTTTGTTGAAGGAATGAGTGCCAAGAATTTGCAGCAGTTTGTGCTAACAACCCAGAACCCAAAGTTAAACTGATGATGATCTAAGGGTATTTATAAGCAGGTGTTGACTTGTATCACTGGGTAGGAAGTAGCTTCCTCCATGTGTAACACACTTAGAGGAAGCCTAAGGAGGAGACATCCTTGCTCTTTCCTCCCCAACTCTACTCATTCCTAAGGCTGAATGATATGATATTCCCAGGAAGCTAGTTTTCTATATCTCTGAGAAACCACCAATGCCAGCAAGTATAGATGTTTGCTATCTTGGCCACTTTATCATCTCTGACCAATCTGAGAATTTGAGGTCATTTTCCTGTGATGTTGGTATGATGAGAGTCATCATCATTGCCATCCCTTTAACAAGGTACAGCTGCCTTTCCCCAATTCCTGCCCCAACAAGGACACTGAAAACTTTCCAGAAACCTTTGCTTCATTTGATAGCAGCCATTTTGTGGAGATATGCTTATTTTAGCACATCTGACCTCCTCACCAAAACTTTCTTGGAAAGAAACATTCCAGAAGAGGGCAAACCTAGTCATAAACAAATGAGTACTGCATATTCACTGAATAGAGAAAAATACATATGTCTAAGGACATACATGCTAAGTATACATATATGTATATTTTCATAATGCAAATGGCATCTGTGCTTAACTGCATAGATGTGTTAAGAAGATGCTCAACTGAAATTACTAAAACCATATGGGATTTACCTATGAAGACTCCCTGCAGTAGGTAAAATTAAAAAAAAAACAAAAACCCTTACCTACCATCTTAGAATCAATACTGTGTTTTGATTCTAAGTCAGAAGAGCAGTAAGGGCTAAGCAATTGGGGGTTAAGTGATTGGTCCCGGGTCATACAACTAGAACATATCTGAGGTCAAATTTGAACCCAAGACCTCTCATTTCTAGACCTACTTCTCAACACACTGATCCACCTGGATGCCCCACTCCACAGGTAAGTTTTTAAACAGAATGAATTGACTTCCCATTAATGACTTGATCGTAGGGTCCCAAAGTGTATGTCCTGTCACCTTTTTGTATAGATAGAAGGCCAAAGAAGGGCCACTTGCAGAAACTGATACTTCAGCTCTCAAGGTCCTACATGATTCTTATCAGATGTAGTCATCACCCCTAGGATGTCACTCGATCTTACAGAGTCCAATGCTGGAACTCATTTGAAAATAACAAGTTGCCTCTCCTACCTCTCCATCATTTCTAATTACCGGTTTAATTGAGTTTCTGCTAGGTTCTGTGTTTCAATAATTTACAGTCTGGTTTTCTGCTTCAAATGGATTTTCTACTGGAAGCATTTTCTCCTTTGTTATAATATTACCTAAACCCTAAGTTTAAAAAAACCCAGACTTGCTATACAAGAGATTAAATGCTATATATTTAAACTGTTTATCAAGGGAATTGCAAGTAATGCTTGGTGTCTTGTTCTCTAGGATGCGATACTTTATATGCACTTAACAATGAAAGTGATGTTTCTTACTCCCTCCTCTTGCTCCTCCTGATGAAGGTGAAGGTTATGCTGCTGTTAGGGGGTTCAGTCTTTTCCTTTGCTTGGGGAATACTTGGTGCTGTTCAAGGTCCTGAAATCAGGACTAGACCCTTCTGCCCTTTGAGTGGCTGGAAGGGGTTTTCCTTTAGCTATATTCAGGAAAATAGTTGGACCCAATGTGAGAACACTAACATTGGAATAAAAAGACCTAGTTTCACTACTACCTTAGTGAAGATTGTTCTGTAAATTGTTTTCTTATTTATGTAATCCCCCCTCCCCCATCAAAAAACCTTGCTGAGAAAAGATGCATTTAATTCTCTCAGCTTGTCTGGAAAAGACATCAAGCAAGGAATGTGATTAAGGGTATCTGATAAATATTCCTTCAAGTGCTCTTCACTGGTCCATTGTATAACTCAGGTAATTGGACACCCACTGTTCCCCCTGTCACCTTCTCAGAGTCTAGAGAAAACATTCATCTTAAGGAAATTCAGGTCAAAGGGTTTGGGGCAGTTTCTTTGAGAGCTCATTTATCAGCAACAGGGACTGTCATATTAAGTAAGAGAAGAAGAGAGTGTATTCATTGGACTTTGTATTTTTCCTTTGCTTTTGATTTTTTTAAAAAGTCTTTCTTCCAAATTGGAAGAACATGCTTGGAAACAGACATGCACTCCAAAACAATTTTATAGAAAATGTCATTATGATGACTTAAAGGAAACCTAAACTTGTCTAATACACATACTTTCCAAACTGATATTTTCTATTCTCCATTGTGAGGAGAATGGGGAGTCAGGTTGAATATATATGTATTAACATTACCCACTCTTCTATCCCTTTTCCTCACTTCCTTCTCTGGGTCCAGGTTCTTTGCCATTCATCATCATGCATGAAGTAAAAGGATGAAGAGGCTTCCAATAGGTGGCTTCTCAGTTCCTCTTGGATATTCAGTGTATCTATGATCCCTTTAATGTAGATAACGTAGGTATACTTGTTACTCCACCCCCACCACTAGTATAGACTTCAGCCCACCTATATCTCCTCTTCCTGGGTCATTCTTTTTCTATATCTTTCTGTAAATCTTCCAAAGAATATCTACTTGACTTTCTTTCTCTGCTTTATTTTTAATACTAGGCTGTCTCTATTGTCCTTCACCCTCATGACAACCCATTGTCATATGGACTTGATGGTGTCTTTTATACTCTTATTGTCAACATGGTGCAGCCTGCTGGTGTACACCATCTTTCTATTGTCCTTTGGGTTCATTGCCATTTTATTTCTTTTGAGAACATGATGTTCTTAAAGAAACTTCCTTATTTCTGCCTTAAAATCCATACGATGTATCAGTTTCAAAGTAGAAGAGTGTTAAGGGTTAGGCAATTGGGGTTAAGTGACTTGCTCAGTGTCATACAGCCAGGAAATGATTGATTTGAGTCCATGACCTCCCAACTCCAGGATTGGATCTCAATCCATTGAACTAGCTACCTGCCCTGATAATGTACTTTGATTCACAGCTATTTGGTATTATTGGGACTATATCAATGTCAAAGCAAATGGCCTTTTGTGGTAATAATCTACTTGACATTTCTTGCTAACTGTATCAAATATATTTATACTCAGACAAAAGAGGGGATATATAAGAAAGAAAATACCTATTTTATAAATGTAATCAGAGGACACACTTCTTCCAATCAAAAGGGAGAGATGAGTTGATTAGATCAAGCAGTTTTTGGTCCCTGTTCTCATTCACTTCTCCTAAGGCTATGTGTCCCTTTCTCTTTCTTCTCCTGTATAACCTCTTCTCTCTAAGTTTCAATATACTCTTCTCTCTGATTTCTCTCCCTCTGTGTTCAGTCTCCTTTTCTAGATTATCATCCATATCATCCACTTAACTATAATTATTATATTATATATAATATATTATATACTATTACATATATACACTAATGCTCTAATTTCTTCTCTCTCTTCTCTTGGTGACCTCATCTTCCTCCATGGGTTCAATTATCAACTCTATGCAGGTGCCTCCCAGATCTAGATATTTAGTTCTCAGTCTCTTGAGCTCCAGTTCTGCACTATCAACTGCCTATTAGATATCTTCAACTGGATGTCTCATGGGTACCTTAAAGTCAATATGTCTAAAACAGAACTTAAGTTGCCACCACACTCTCCCCCCACCCCCATCTTACTTCTTTGTGACTTCCTTATCTCTGCCAAAGATATCACTATCTTTCCCATCTCTCAGATGTGTAACCTTGAAGTCATCTTCAACTCTTCACTCTTACTCCACAAATCTAATCAAGTGCCAAGTCTTGTCAATGATATCCCATCTTTGTTATCTATCCACTCTCTGAGTTTAAATCCTCATTGTCTCTCTCCTGAAGTGCTGTAATATCTTTCTTCTTTTTCAAAATTAATACATTTTTACCTGCTATCTTATAATCGATTCTAAATATTGGTTCCAAAGCAGAAGAATGGTAAAGGGCTAGACAAGTGGGGGTAAGTGATTTGCCCAGGGCCACATAGTTAGGAAGTATGGAAGGCCACATTTGAACCCTACAACCTCCTTGCTCTAGGCTTGGCTTTCTATTCACTGAATCATTTAGCTGCCCCTGTAATGTTCTTCTTGGTCTCCCTCCATCAAGTCTCTTTTCTTTCTGACCCATCTTCACAATAGCTTCCAGAGTGCTTTTCCCTAAAGCATAGTGACAATGTCACTTTCATGCTCAACAAATGTCATCGGCCACCTATTGCTTCTAGGAGAAGGCACCAAAAACTCCTCTTGAAGGAAGTCACAACAATCTCTCTCTGGGGGACAGGGGTAAACTGTTGCCCAAGTCAGCATAACCATTCCAGCACCTAAGCAGACACTCCCTGTATTGTGAACCCCTCAGCTAGCTGCAACTGCCAAATCACGACATCCTATTATTGTTCAACATTTCATGCTAACCCCCTATACTATAATAAGGTGTTCCCCTAGCCAAGCCAGTGTGGCTCCTTCTTTGGAGCAGCCTTAGTGTAGTAGCACACTAGAAATAAACGGTGACCCCTTGCTTACTTGCATTGTCTCCATGTCTCCATTCCTGGGGGATTTTCTCGAACCCTATACTCTGTTTGGCACATAAAGCCCTTTACAATCTAGTCCTAACCTGGCTTTCAAGTTTTACTATGCACCATGCCCTTTCACATGCTGCATGGTTCAGCCAAATGAGCCTTCTATCTCTTCCTCAAACAAGACACTCATCTCACATCTTCATATAGATGTAATAGATGGTGCCTGAGCTAACCTTGGAAGGAAATGAGAGATTCTAACAGGAAAAGATAAGTGCCCCAAATAATCCTCTAAAATGCTAAGTTATAGATGAGTCATGAAATTACATGAGTGGAGCAATTTCTCTACACCATTGAAGTCATGGATCTGTGTCTACCTCCTAGATTTATTCATCAATGACTTGTTTATTCATTTAGCATTCACTTATCACTTTTCTATATGTAAATATAATGGTAGGTAGTGAGAAAAAAAACAAATATTAATGAGATATGAGTCCTGCCTTCATGGAGTTTACAGTCTAGTGGTATGGGGGGAATAACAAGTACCCAAATAAACCACAATGCAATACAACTTGGCAAGTGCATAAGAAAGATCAGAAGCAATGTTTGAAGAGAAAGAGATCATTTCTGATGAGGGAATCAAAGAAAGCTTTATGGAGAAAATAGGAAGCAGCAGTGATGGAACTGGGCTTCTTGGCTCCTGGGGGAGAATTTTGTTAAGTGTGAAAAGGTGGTTAGGACCATAAAATACATTCAGAAGGAAGAATGGGGCTGGAGGTGGGGGAAAGGATCAGGTCCTACAAAATCTATGGAGGTAAAGAAACACTGGTTTTATTCACCCATTTGTTTATTATATATCTGTATGTTTTATATATATAATACATACACATACATATATATGCAGAGAGAGACAAAGACAGAGAGCAAATCTACTGTGCACAAAGGGCTGTGCTTGATTTTAGAGCCTAAGGTAGAGCAGTTAAAAACATTGATCTGAGATATGGAGTTAGACAATACGGAGCCCTCATATTGGGTAGAGCATGGTTAACTTTTGAAAGAGCTTTCCCATACATTAAATTCTCTGATCCTTTCAACACAGGGAATCCATTATTGTCAGATGAGACTCTCTTCACACTGAGGAAAAATCTGCAAGTCCTGAGTTCTCCCCACACTACAAGGCTCTTGTAGAGTCTAGAAGAGTTTGTGGTTTTAAGTCCTCAGAAGAGCTTTACAGCCCTACTGTAGTATGGGCAGGGTAGATATGATCTGAACTCCATTATAAGAGTTGGACCACTCTCCAAAGGTGGGAGTGGAAGAAGCCAGGAAAATGTATAAGTGATCAATGTTGCTAAGTCATACAAAGATCCATGAGAGGGGCAATCTATACCCAGTGCTGGTCAGCAGTTTTAAGAAAACCAATGAACAATGGAACCAGTTTGAGAACAGCAATAATAGCTTATATGTGTATGTATTTCTATATATCTGTATCAATGGATTTTTATTACTGTGCATAAAACTATCATTTGATTTTCACAATGGGTGGGTGGGAAGAAGGTATGTAAATATGGGTGGGAAGAAGGCATGTAAATAAGTATTGCTATTATCCCCACTTTACAAATGAGGAAACTGAGGCCCAGAGAGGCTATGACTTCCTCAAGGTCACACAATTATTAGCTGAACTGAAGCTTAAACCTTTGTCTTTTTACTCATGGTACAGTCAAAAGGATGGTGGATTGGAGATGAGAGGACTTGAGCTCAGGTCCCAGAGGTTGCATATACTTCTTGTATAATTTCAGGCAAATCACTTAATCCCTTCTGGACCTCAGTATCTTCAGTTGCAAGATGAGGAGAACAATCCAATATTCTTTCCACTACAATATGCTCTCCTTCCCACAGATTATGTATTTATTAGCTCTTTGCTAAAATGACTAAACTTGATTTAACAAGTGGTAAAGAAAGGATTTGAACCCATGCCATCTGACTCCAAATCCATTGCTTTTCTCCATTCCTCACATCTTCCTAGAATCATTATCTCATTGGTCCACATTTGACAGTCACCTCCCACTGCATGTACCACTATGTGCCACTTTTAGGGATCTTGGAATGGCTGCAAGATGGAGGAATAGAGTACTGGATTTGGCTTTAGGGGACATATATTCACATACTGGTTCTAATTACTACCATAAATCTCTGAATATTTATGGGCCTCATCTTCCTCATCTTTAAAATGGATTCATTAGACCATACAATCTCTAATGTCTCTTCTAGCTCAAAATCTATTTTCCCCTGACCTCTATCTATAGATTGATCTAATTTAAGCTCCTTTCAAATAAGCAATGTTCTGAAGGGAAAGTTTAAGCTGCAGCCCCACCAAAGATATATGAGAGCCAGTTGTTAAATTTTTAGTGTGAGCATTTACATCTTGGAAATTAGCAAAGTACAAATCAGAGCTTCATTTTTTTGTCCTGTTGGTTGCCTAGGTTTAAGCAAGTGATGGAGGTGATGTTAATAATGCAGAGCAAACTTTTAAAGTGTTTCATGCATATATTCCCACCCAGCCAGGATTAGAGATTTGCAGGACATCACTGCCCCTGCCATATTGGAAAACTGTCAATTTACCTCCATAGTAAAGGTCCCAAGGTCTACACTCTTTCCCTATCCCCTAACAAATTTTCTTCAAGTAATCTTCAATATTTGGAACTGCATGTTGGACATTTTGTTACTTATAGCCCCATTCATAGGGGATTTTGGAAGTTTGAATTGCTTAACATGGTACAATGGGAAGACTACTAGAATTTAGAATTAAATGACCTGAGTTTCACTTCCCACCTGTGTGAACTTGGGTAAATCATATCTCTGGACCCCATTTCCTCATCTGTAAAACACTGAGGTTACTCTGGATGTTCTCTAAATTCCTTTTCCTCTCCACTGCCACAATCCCTCCCTAAAGGTCATAGTTTATAAGATTTAGATCTGGAAGGAACCTTAGTGATCATCTTGTATAATTCCTCTGATCTACGGATGTGGAAACTGAGGACTTTACCCCAGGTCACACAAGTAGCAAGTAGCTGAGAGTCAAACCCAGGGCTTCTGACTCCCTAATCCAGTTCTATTTCCATATCAGGAGAGTTCTATTTATGAATTCCAGTCCTGTTACAACATGTCATTTCCAAATGCTTCCTAAGCTGTCCAGACCCTCAGGAGGGGCTGTTCACACCTGGTGTTTAACAGTGGCTTCAAGGACACAACGGAAAATAAAAGCACTTCCAAGTGATCAGGACTGACTCACAGAGAGGGAGATTATTAGCTGTCATGGTTTTAGGAACTAGAGAAAGGAGTACAATCACGAGATCTGTCTGAGTGCATTGAAGATGGTGGCTGTCTACTCTTTCGATTGGTCTACTTAATTAAAAAGTAGCAAGCATTCCTCCTGCCCTCCAATTCCCTGTGTGCTGTGCAGCCCAGCCCCAGCAGGAGGAGAACCCACAAACCATCACCAGCATCCTAGTGACTGCTTTGAGCTTTCCGGATGTGACTCAGCTGTCGGGGACCCTCCTTCCTCCACCTCCTTGGGCTTACACAGTCACACAGAGGGTTCCAAAACAGAGCCGGGGCGAGGGATTTGAGATCAGCCATTCTTGGCTGTTTGAGTCAGCCCTCTGCGTAAAATGGCAAAGAAATGTGGCAGGGAGAGCAGCCCTCTCTCTAACAGATGATATTTTTACCTGTTTGTCTTGCTATATTTTTCCCCTTTGAGAAAACTCACTCATCTCTTCTGTTCAATGTGCTATTTTGGGCTCCTCGGTGCCTTTGTTGCTAAGTGACAGCTTTGGAACCAGGGGCTTGCACGACTGTACTGAGACTGCCTCTGAAGTGTGTCTTAAGTAATTGAGATAGTCCTTTAAGTTAGAATTTAATCACCTGATGCCTCGTTCATGAAGGTGACTTTACAACCCAATGGAGACACTCTGGGAGAATTATGGGCACCCAGCTTGCTTAGTTGCCTGAAATTCTCAATGAAAACGACATGGTAGTAAGATAGTATGAGCTCTGGGATAGGAACTAGGAGAGCTAGTTGTGATCTCATCTCAGATGCTATCTAGCTGTGGGACTCTGGGCAAGTCTGTTTATTTCTGTGCCTCAGGTTAAAGAGGGCTTGTACTAGCCTTCTATGTGATCCAGTTGGGTAACTTCTTTTTTTAAAACCCTTACCTTCCATTGTAGAAACAATATTGGTTCTAAGGCAGAATTGAGAATGAAGTGACTTGCCCAGGGTCACACAGCTAGGAAGTGTCTGAGGCCAGATTTGAACCTAGGACTTCCTGTCTCCAGGCCTGACTCTATCCACTGAACAACCTGGTTTTCCCCCTAGTTGAGTAACTTTTTTTCAACCCCTTACCTTCCATCTTAGAGTCAATACTGTGTTTTGGTTCTAAGGCAGAAGAGTGGTAAGGGCTGAGCAATGGGGGTTAAGTGACTTGCCCAGGGTCACACAGCTAGTGTTATGATTTTTAGGAAAGGGGGAAATGGAAGGGTATACATAAGGGAAGAATCACATATAAATAAAATTGAATTTATTAACAGGTAAGGGAAAGGTTTTGGGAATGGAATAGGGAAAGGGTTTAGCATCTGACTTTTATCCACTATATTTACTTATCTAATTAAGCTTACTCTGACTAACTATCTAACTAAAGACTATCAAGACTAAATTCCCCAGCAAACTCAGAATCTCACGCACACAGAGTCAATGGTTGGTCAGATATCAGGAATCCAAGTTGTGGTGTTCTCAGATGGTATCAGCAAAGTAGAGGTCTGCTCTCCAGTAACTGTCCATTAGAAGAATGGAGATTTCCTCTCATCCACAGCCAATCAATCCTCAAAGCCCAGTTGCTTGATGGATGGATTTTCAAGATGTCTCAACTACATACCTTTCTCCTTCTCCTTTAAGCTCCAGAGTGTCAGTGGGTAAACTACCCCTTGGAACTCTGACTCAACCAGCTCAGGAAAGAATCTGTCTCAAGAGTTGTCAATCATTCTCTTGCTACTTTTACCTTGCTATACTAGGAAGTGTCTGAGGCCAGATTTGAACTCAGGACCTGCTCTCTCTGGGCCTGGCTCTCAATCCACTGAGCCACCTAGATGCCCCCCTCTTAGTTGAATAACTTTTGAGAGTGAAACTTCTACACAGCCTTTGTGGAGTCTCACTGACAACAGGTTATGGGGTCAGTGGGCAGCACCTCTAATAGTCACCCAAACATTAAGGCTTTCTAGTGGATGGAAGAGTGGCTAAGTGGATAGAGCTCTGGTCCTCTAGTAAGGAAGACTTGAGTTCCAATCCCAACCTCAGACACTTACTAGTTCTGTGACCTTGGGCAAGTCATTTAACCTCTGTTTGCCTTAATCTTCTGGATGAGGAAATTGCAAACCACTCTAGTATTATTTGCCAAGAAAAACTCATGGACAATATGATTCACATGAAGTGTTGAGTACAGTTGAACAACAATAGTGAATAGAAGACCATAACCATGAGATCAGAAGACTAAAAGGAGAATCCCATACACCTCCCTGCTCCCAGTGGAATGTAAGCTTCTTAAAGATACTGTTTCAGTTTTGTCTTTGAATTCCTGGCACTTAGCTCATGGTACATACTTAATAAATGTTTGAATTGAATTTAATGTAATGCAGAAATTTAAGTAGGAAAAAAAACCTTAGAAATCATTACGTAGATTTGTAGAAGAATACAATCAGAGACAGGAGGGACCTTAGAAATCATCTAGTCTATCCCTGATTCATTTTAGAGATGAGAAAATTCACCCCCTGAGAAACCAAGTGATTTAGTCACTTGGGTAGTGACAGAACTAGGAATTGGTCCTCGTACACCAGTGCTCTTTTATTCACATATGAGGAGCATGAGGTCCAGAGACATTAATGGTTTCCTCAAGGTTATATCAAGTTGTGGCAGTCAGGAATAGATTTCAAGAATCCTAGACTTCCAGCTCTGTGAGTTAAAGAAGAAGAAGAAAAACTATACTGTGCTAGCTCTTGTGAGGAAGGGGAAAGAAGGAAAGGGTTATTTCTCCTCTAATCTCACTAGCAGAATTTTGCCTACCATATGCTTCATTGGCTCTCAGATGAGATGCTTCTCATAGCATCATAGATCTAGAGATGGTGGGGACTTCAGAAGCCAATTGAAATCACCTCATTTTATAGATGTTGAGACTGAAGCCCAGGAAAACTAAGTAACTTGACAAACTTCACTCATAAATAAGCAAGAGTCAGAATTTGAATCCAAGATTTGAAACCAGTCAAAGCACTTTTCAATCCTATCATATTACTTTGTTAGTCTAATATCTTCAGTCTGAAAATGGAAGTGTGGCTTCCCCTGGCTGGCATTTGGATTCTCAGCTTTAGGAAATGAGGAAATCCAAGTTGGCACTGCCTCTTGTGGTGACTGATTGTTGGCCCAGGGTGTCAACTGGACAAATCACCCTGTGCCTGAAAGTAAGAATGTGGGAGGGAGTTCAGCTGAGGAAGAAAAGTGCAAAAGCAAAGGGATCAAATGTGCCACAGTGTTGAGGATTTATGGTGGCAAAGTTGCCTTAAAGAATTTCCAAACCATACATGGGCCAACACCCTTTATCAAAGAAACTTCAAATCCATCTTCTAGGGCATCAATCCCTGAGAGAAGTCTCTTTAAATCCTGCTTTAGAGTAAAGACTTGCCACTTTTTCCTTTGATATTAGGAGGTAGTGAGTGACCTAGGAAATGAAGCCGGCAGCCTTTAGGGAAGAAGTCAATTGTGACCAGTGAAAGTGGACATTGATGGAATGTGGGTGTCCCAACCAGCCAATCAACCAACAAATTCATTTTCTTTCCCAAAGAGTAAACAGAGATGGAACCCAAAAGGAGCAGGTGGAGATTCATGTGGCTAAATATAATTGGGAATCTTTTTATAGAATTTAGTTCAATTCAATTCAACTCAGTAGGGATTTATCATACACCTACTGTGTGCCAAGCATATCATCTTGAATATTTCATTAAAACTTATGTTGTTCAGTCATGTGTCTGACTCTTCAAGACCCCGTTTGGGTTTTTTTTTGGCAAGATACTGTAGTGGTTTGCCATTTCCTTCTCCAGCTCATTTGACAGATGAGGGAACTGATGCCAAAAGGGCTAAGTGACTTACCCAGGGCCACATAGCTACCAAGTGTCTGAGAATTGAACTCAGGTAGATGTCTTCCTGATTCCAGGTCTGGCATTGTATCCACTGTGCCACTTATCTCCGTAATACCTACAAAACGAAATAGAAACTCCTTACTTTGGCATTCAAGCCCTTTACAATTAAGATCCAAACTAATTTACATGATACCTCTTAATTCACACTATGGTCTAGCCAAGTAGGTCTTCTGTAGTTCCCTCATTGCATATTGCCCTTTTGTTCCTTATGAACTTTCACAAGCCATTTCTAAGGGCTGGCATAGATGCCGTCTCCCTTTCCCTCCCCATCTTGCCTGTTAAAATCCTTATTCTTCTCCAAAAGCCTAGCTTAGTTGTCACCTCCACCAAAATTGCACCCTTGATCTCCCACGAGCTACATCCGTTCCCTGCCTCCTTACCTCTCTCTCTGACTCTTCTTAGGTGCTTTATTTTTCAGATAGTTATTTGTCTATATATCTTATCCCTCCTACTAGAGTATGCCAGGCAGGGTGCCATTCATCATCCTTTATGCCCACTGCTTGGCATGGTGCCCTGCATATAGTCACTTAATAAGTGTTTGTTGAAGGAAGGAAGCTGACATTTATTAAGAGCCTACTAGGGGGAGCTAGGTGGCACAGTGAATAGAGCTCTAGCCCTGGGGTCAGGAGGAGTTGGGTTCAAATTTGACCTCAGACACTTCCTAACTGTATGAGCCTGGGAAGTCATTTAACCCCAATTGCCTAGCCCTTGTTGCTCATATAGCTTATAATTCATACTAAGACAGAAAGTAAGAATCTTTTTTTAAAAGAGCCTACTGTGTGTCAAGCACTATGTTAACCACTTTATAAATATCTCTTTTGATTCTCCCAACAACCTTGGAAGGTAAGTACTAATAAGATCCTCATTTTACATTTTAGGAAACTGAGGCATGCAAGTTAAATGACTTACTAGGGTCACCCGGCCAGTAATTGTCTGAGGTAGGATTTTAACTCAGATCTTCCAGGCACTTATCTGTTTCAGTGACTTATTATAGCAAGAAAATGAATCTAGCGTCTGCTTAGAAATTTTCCTCACACTGTGACTAAATTTAGTTCATATACTTTTATGTTACTACTGTTAAATAGAATGATGAAAACAGAGGACAGAAGTCTTGGGGACTTGGAGAAGGACAGAGAATGATAAATAGACCAGGAATATGGGCACAGTCAACAATGATAAATAGGGCAGAAGTATGGGCATGGTAGAAAAAGCATTGGACTCTGCATCAGATGACCTTGGTCATATCACAGAATCATGAATGGAAAGCTAGCTTCAAGAACCACGCAGGCCAACCCTCAGATTTAACAGATCAGGAAACTGAGACCCACATGATTTACTCAAGTTCACACAGCTAGTAAGAGTGAAAGGTGGGGCTATGAAACCTATGGGTCCTATACTTCTGGACTTGTAGGACAGATGGAAACAAATTGTTCATTGAGTACTATGTGCCACTTTACACATATCACCTGATTTTTTCCTTACAACAATCCTGGGAGTAAGGTGCTATTATTCCTTCCATTTTAATAGGTGAGGCAACTGAGGCAGACAGTGGTTAAGTGACTTGCCCAGGGTTAAGTAACTGCCCAGCTAATTAAGTGTCTGATGCTGGATTTGAACTCAGGTCTTCCTGATGCCAGGTGTGGCACTCTATCCTTCTGCCTCCTCTTAGGGCCACTTATTGCTCTTATTTGTATTAAATTGCTTTCATGTCTCTCCATCTCCATGAACCTCAGTTTCTCCATCTTTAAATGCATTACCTACCTCACAGACTTGCTGAGAGGATCATGTTAGTCACCAAACATCATTAAAGCATACACTGTGTTCCAGGCACTGTGTTAAATGTTGGAGATACAAACATAAAAAGGAAGTTTTCAGGACAGCTGGGTTGCTTAGTGGATAGAGCATCACGCCTGGAGATTGGAGGTCCTAGGTTCAAATTCAGCCTCAAACACTTCCTAGCTGTGTGACTCTGGGCAAATCATTTAACCCTCATTGCTAAGCCCTTACCATTCTTCTTTCATGGACCTGACACCTAATATTGATTCTAAGATGGGAAGTAAGGGTTTTATTGAAAAAAATTTTTAAATAAAGTAGTACTTTCCCTCGAGGACTAAATGTTTGTAAATCACTTTGCAGACATAAATAACTTTGAAGATCTATCATGATTGCTTCTCTGTCTAGTCTCTCCACTAATCCAGATTGTAGCCCTGAGTAGTTGGCTTTAAAATAAAAAACATGTTACCTTCCATTGTAGAATCAATACTGTGTATTAGTTCTAAGGAAGAAGAGAAGTAAGGACTAGGCAATAGGGATTAAGTGACTTGCCCAGGGTCACCCAGCTAGGAAGTATCTGAGGCCAGATTTACACCCAGGACATCCTTGTCTCTTGGCCTGACTCTAAATCCACTGAGCCATCTAGCTGCCCTCAGTAGCTGCCCTTTTTGAGTAACTACATCCAAAGAAAATATGTTGTCTGGCAGTCAACATTCTGGCAATGAGCCTTTACAGATTTAGTCAGACTGGTCCTCAGACAGCAGATGTACGGTACGGGTCATTGCTAGTCTGGGACCTGAAGCCCTCCTGGCTTGGTGGGACCTGCCAGAACTTGCCCTTTGCTTCCCCAGCTTCTGAGCACTCAAGGTCACGTTCCCACTGCAGCAAGGCATCTGAGGAGATTGTCGATGGAAGTTTACCACCTTGTAACGTTCTATAAATATATAACGCGATCTAGCGCTACATCAATGTAGGCTGTTGTTCCTGCTGGTGGCTACGGGAAAGGGGAAGGCTCTTTTGATTTGTTCTCATCTTGACTTCAAGGATGACTGTGATGGGAGGGAATGGGGAGAGGCATCTTCAGAAGGAGAAGCAACCTTGGTCCCCTTCAAGGCACAGGTGCATCTAGCTGAGTCCCCTGGCTGATCCTAGCTGCGGTATGGCGGCCCGCATTTAGTCCCAGGGTTCCCCAGGCTGTATCTCTCCATTCTTTGGCCCCATTATCAGTTCTGGATTGTCGAAGGGCCCATTAGAGGAAGACTGACCAAAAGTGACCACAGAAGCCCATCTCTGCCTGACTATCCTGCCACCTGGTGCTGGATGCAGCGTGTCTGCTTGGCCCAAGTTCTAGCTCTAATTGGGAGTGTTCTGACCTGCCAGCTCCCCAAAGGGTAAAACCTAATGAGGTCCCTTCACATCTCAGTGACCAGAGCAGGTCTATTTAAAGGAGAGAAGTCTCACTCTAGTCAGTCAGCATCCCCATAAACCCTGCGTGCAGACTTGCTGGAATCCTGCTTGATTTTTTCCAGTTGCAGCATAATGAATAGTAAATCATGTCTAATGCGTTGCAAGTTGTCCTGCCTGAATCATGCTGCAGATGAGGGATCTGGAAAGGAGTTCGGAGGCCCTGGGTAGTCTGCTGATTGATATCTCCAGAGGGGTCCTGACCATTCCCTCCAGTTCTGGTGGAAAGGCAGAGCCTGGTGACTTGGGAAAAGGATGGAGCTTGTGTCTCTTTCCGGATGAGCCAGCTTCAAATCCATTCAGGGAGGAGAGGTTCCAGATATCTCCAGCTTCATCAGCTTTTGTTTCTCCAGAGGCAAGGGCCCTGCCATATTCTTCCCCAAGTCCCTGGGGAGCTGCTCCTGGGGCCCAAGAATAGGAGCTAGGTTTACTGAGCAGAAAGAGAATTTTTTTGGAGATAGAGGGGACTGTGAGGGTGGGGTGTTACCTGGGATTACGGGCAGGCTCCCTCCTGATGAAGGCAGTGACTTCTGGCTGCTTTGGTGAAGGCCAGGGGTCTAAGGGTGAATGGACCTCCCTATAGGGGTTTGGGGTAGGGGAGTGCCACCCTACTCTTTAGCCCACTTCTGCTTTACCAGCAGAAGAGGGAGGGGAAAAACTTGGATAGAGACAAGGGAGAAAGAGAGAAATGAAAGGGGAGAGAGAAAAGATGAAAGTGAAGAAATATATGGGAAGAGGAGGGAATAACAGACCATATGTGAGAGCTCTGCACTTTGTTATTTAGTCATTTCAGTTGTGTCTGACTCTCTGTGGCCTAAATTAGGGTTTACTCAGCAGACACTGGAGATATTTGTCATTTCCTTCTCTAGCTCATTTTACAGGTGAGGAAACTGAGGCAAACAGGGTTAAGTGACTTGGCTAGGGTCACAGGAATATCTGAGTTTAATTCCAGCCTCAGATACTTCCTAGCTGTACAACCGTGGACAAATTGCCTCTGTTTCCCCATCTAGCAAATAAACTAGAAAAGGAAATGACAAAACCACTCCAGTATGAAAATCCAGGGATCCTTTCCTGTTCTTGGGCATTACTAACAATTCCTAACATCCCTTGAATTTAAGTGGAGGGAAAAGGGCAGAATGTTGTCACCCTCTAACATGGCCCAAGACCTAGGTTGTTGAGTCCTGATTCACTCCCACACAACACCCATCCTATCAGAAACATAGCCTGGAGTCCTGGCCCTTGGAGACAAAGTCAGCAATGGTGGAAACCATCTTCCCCAGAGTGGAGGCGGGTTGGTAGGGGAAATCTCTTGGTCTCTGGAGGCCCAACTCCATCCCTGCTGGGATTCAGAAATGCCAGTCTTCATACCTCAATGGGAAAGAAGTATGCCACTCCATATGTTAGCATTTGGGCCAAATCCCTCTAACCATACCCTGTTTATGGCTCTACCTACTAGACCTGTATAGGGTTCAACTTCATGTCTAATGTGCTCTGCCTTGGCATTCATTCCTGGGCTTGGGTGATTATTGGAGAAAGTCAGGAAACAAGGATAAAATTAACCCAAGGGATGAACTGTATGGGCTAAGTGATGCTAGTGTCCTTGCTTATGTCTTTCCTGATGTTAATGGGCATGTAGAATGACCTAGATAATGAAAACAGTGAGAACTGGTAAGAAATAGGTTGTTTCCAATGGTCATTTTTCTTAATAAGGTGTAGAATTTCCACCCATTTCTTAGATTTCATCTAGGAAATTTTATTTAAATTTGATATTAATTTAGTAATATTATAATAAAATAAAATTAATAATTTTAAAATAAAATTTTAATCTAATTTCCAGTTGATTTAATCACAGAAAGTAAGGGGCAGATAATAGGTACTGTGTATTGGTTCTAAGGCAGAAGAGTGGCAAGGGATAGGCAATGGGGATTAAGTGACTTGCCTAGGGTCACATAGCTAGGAACATTTGAAATCAGATCTGAACCCATGATCTCCCATCTCTAGGATTGTCTCTTAATCCACTAGTTGCCCCCTATAGTGAGGCTTTTAAAAAAATTAAGTTTATTTATTTAATTAATTAATTTGGAATATTTTTCCATGATTCATGCTCTTTCCCTCCCCTCCGCCATTCCCACTCTCATAGCCAATACACAATTCCACTGGGGTTTACATGTGTCATTAATCAAAACCTGTTTCGACATTGTTGATATTTATGCTAGGGTGAGCATCATTTAGATGTTTACATCATTACATTTAGAGTCTACATCCCCAATCATATCCCCATTGACCCATGATGAACAAGCAGTTACTTTTCTTCTGCATTCCTATTCCCACAGGTCTTTCTCTGGGTGTGGATAGTGTTCTTTCTCACAAGTCCCTCAGAATTGTCCTGGATCATTGCATTGCTGCTAGTAGAGAAGTCCATTATATTCGACTGTACCACAGCATATCCATCTCTATGTACAATGTTCTCCTGGTTCTGCTCTTCTCACTGCAGCAATTCCTGGAGTTTATTCCAGTTCCCATAGAATTCCTCCAGTTCATTATTCCTTTGAGCACAATAGTATTCCATCACCAACATATACCACAATTTGTTCAGCCATTCCCCAATTGAAGGGCATCCCCTCATTTTCCAATTTTTGGCCACCACAAAGAGCGCAGCTATGAATATTCTTGTACAAGTCTTTTTCCTTATTGTCTCTTTGGGGTATAAACCCAGCAGTGCTATGGCTGGATCAAAGGGCAGACAGTCTTTTAGTACCCTTTGGGCATAGTTCCAAATTGCCCTCCAGAATGGTTGGTTCAATTCACAACTCCACCAGCAATGCATTAGTATCCCAATTTTGCCACATCCCCTCCAACATTTATTACTTTCCTTTGCTGTCATCTTGGTATTGAGGTTTTAATGAAATGAATTTCAAAGATCTGTATATATAGTCAGTTATTCCTTTATGAAATGTGAAGTTTTCTGAGACAGAAATGAAAGGGTAGCTAGTCATTAAGTGATTGAAGATTTACCCACTCTTGCCACTCTTGGTGGCCTTTGAAAAGTTAAGCATCCCAGGTATTCAGTTGTTTCAGTTATGTCTGACTCTCCATGACCCCATTTGGGGTTTTTTTTGATGAGGATACTGCAGTGGTTTGTCATTTCCTTTTCCAGCTCATGTTACAGAGGAGGAAAGTGAGGTAAGCGTGGTTAAGTGACTTGCCCAGGGTCACATAATGAGTAAGTATCTGACACTGAATTTGAACTTAGGTTCTTCTGACTCCAGGCCCAGTTCTCTATCCAGTTTCCTGGCCCTGCATTCAAATGGGACTCTTGGCAAGGAAGGAGTTTTATGGAATAAGACTTCTGAGCCTTTATCAAACATCAACAAGGAACAGGGAAGAGATGTCTCTCTTCCCTTCTCCAATGATGATGATGCTACCCATTCAGTAGGAGACACTTCCTCCAGTAGTAAGTGTGTTTGCCTATGTAAGAGAGAGACAGAGACAGACAGAGGGGCAGAGACAGAGTCAGACAGAGAGATAGAGACGAAGAGAGAGAGAGAGACAGAGAGACAGAGAAATAGAGACAGAGAGATAGACAGAGAAAGACAAAGAGATAGAGACATATAGACAGTGAGAGAGAGATGGAGATAGAGAGAGGCAGAGACAGAGACAGAGGCAGACAGAGATAGAGACAGAGAGAGAAACAGAGACAGATACACACTGGGGTAGGGAGCAGCTTCAAGGGACAAGACCTCTAGAAGGAGAGAAGAAGGACAATTATGAATTCAAGAGAAAGCTAGACCTGGCACTCAAGGGTCAACTACAGAAATAAATAGTTGCAAGGGGTTTAGCTAAGCAACCTGCCCAAGTAGAGCAATGGTTAGAATGCTGGGTCTGAAGTCCAGAAGACTGAATTCATATCTGTCTTCAGACTCTTAACTGGTTGAATGACCCTAATAAAATCACTTAACTTCCATTTGCCTTTGCTTCCTCATCTGTGAAATGGGGATAACAACTTCCTCATAAGATATCTTACAAATGAGATATTATTATTATTTTTCCCCAGTAGAGATGCTATACTTGAAGGGGTCCACAAGAAGACAGAGAACATTAGGGCTCTTTCCTACTAGAGGCAGAAATTGTTTTGGCCACAAATGTGTTCTCTAAATATGTGCCTTACTACCAGCCCACTCTAAATTTGTGCCCACCATTCCAATGATGCTGTGGAAGAATGCATCCCAGGTTTATGGTGAGAGTACTGTGTAGCTACTATTTTTACCATTCCTTCTTAATAAATGCCTTTGCTTTGAGGGAATTGGGGCTACTAGATGACTATTAAAGCTAAGTGCACTGGTTGGGGCTTATGAGCTATAGTTTTAGTGGTGCAAACCCACATTTGAACCTTAGAAGCAGTCATTTCTCAAAGATAAAAGTTGGGAGTAGTAGCTCCCAAGGGGGGGGGGGTGCTTTAAAAGTGATTGCATATGGGAAGTCCTGGGTTCAAATGTGGCTTCAGACACTTCCTAGCTAAATGATCCTGGGCAAGTTACAATCCCAATTTCTTAGCCCTTCTTCTCTTCTGCCTTGGAACAGGTCCTCAGTATCAATTCTAAGACATCTGGTAAGGGTCTTTTAAAAAAAGGGATCACATAGCTAGATTATTATACCCCTGGAAAGATACTAGGCAAACTCTAAGCCAGTTTGTCAATTTTCTGTATTTCTTTCTCTTAAAAAGCTGCCCCTCTCCTAACTTAAATGAGGAGGCAGTTTGAAATGCAACAGAAGGTTGAGAGCCTTCAAAGGTTTAATTTCCCCAAATAGAAAAAAAAGGGTGAAAGACAAATGAGGAGAGATCAAGGGAGGGGGTGGTTTTGCATCTCTCATCAGTGTCACACAGACATTATCTTCTGTAAAGCCGTCACTGAAGGATGAAGTACCAGTTCTTTGGCCATTGCAGTACTCTGATAATGTCAGCAGTGAGAGATCACCCTGGGATTTGTTGGCACAGAGCAAATGCCATCAGCTCTAGCGACTTCTGCTGTTCTGGAGCTTACCTCTGCAACGGTCAGCCTTCTCTCGAGGCCAGGCAGCTGTCCAGGAGCAGTGAAACTGCCCTCCAAGGGTCTTGAGCAGGGGACATGGCAAAGAATGATTCTAGCTCTTTCTTTACTTGTTAGAACTCTCTTCTTTTGTAATTACTCTTCCCTCCATCCCTCCTTCCTTTCCTCCCTTTCTTCTTCCCTTTCTTCCTCCCTCCCTCCTCCTTTTCTTTTTCTTTCTTTCTTTCTTCCTTTCTTTCTTTCTTTCTTTCTTTCTTTCTTTCTTTCTTTCTTTCTTTCTTTCTTTCTTTCTTTCTTTCTTTCTTTCTTTCTTTCTTTCTTTCTTTCTTTCTTTCTTTCTTTCTTTCTTTCTTTCTTTCTTTCTTTCTTTCTTTCTTTCTTTCTTTCTTTCTTTCTTCCTTTCTTTCTTTCTTCCTTTCTTCCTTCCTTCCTTCCTTCCTTCCTTCCTTCCTTCCTTCCTTCCTTCCTTCCTTCCTTCCTTCCTTCCTTCCTTCCTTCCTAGAATCAATATTATGTATAAGTTCCAAGACAGAAGAGTGGTAAGGACTAGACATCTGGGATTAAATGACTTGTTCAAGATCACACAACTAGGAAGTGTCTGTGGCCAGATTTAAACTTGGGTCTTCCCATCTCTAGACTTGGCTCTCTCATCTGCCTAGCTGCCCCCTTTTGCAATTGAATGACTTAAAAGTGTTTGGTGTTTGCTTGGTATATATTGGATTCTCAAGGAGAATATAAATTTCCTGAGGGTAAAATGCTTTTATTTTTGTCTTCCTATTCCTCGCACCTCTCCCAATCCCTTGCACATGTAGTACATGAGGGCAGCACTGTATTTCCTTTATGTGCATATATTATTTCCCCTAATAGAATGCAATCTCTTTGAGGACAAGGACTGGTTCATTTTTGTCTCTATCCAGAGTAGTTAGCTCAATACCTCACACCCAATAAGTGCTTAATAACAAACTGCTTTTTGAAAGGTGGAATGAAAGAAAAATAAGTGCTATAAAATATTACATAATAATAATTACTGAAGACATAGTGAGCTCTGGACCCAGTCTTGTCTATTTCTTTTAAATCCTTACCTTATATTTTAGAATGGGTTTCAAGGCAAAAGAGCAGTAAGGGCTAGGCAATTGGGGTTAAATGACTCACCCAGGGTCACAGAGCTAGGAAATGTCTGAGGTCAAATTTGAACCCAGGTCCTCCTATCTCTGGGCCTGACTCTTAATCCACTGAGCCACCCAATTGCCATTTAGTTGCACCCCTGCTCACCCCCACCTTGTCTATCTTAGTGGGGAAAGACTGTGACCTCATTAAGTAGACTTCTAGTCAGTTCTCTGTAATTAATATTATATATGGGAACAACATCATAGAAAATCCAAAACCTTGAGTGACCCCAAAATTCCTGCAATTTGACTTTAGTTTGCATCACAGAATTTTCCTCCAGAAGATTCACTTTCCTAGTTATGCTCTGCTCAGGCTGGGCAAAAGATGGGATCCCAGGAACTGAGCACATCCTTGCCAATGAGGAGGGCATGTAGGCTGGCAGTATTGCTGGGTAGCTATCAGCAGTCAGTCTAGGATCCACAGATGATCCACCAAGCAGATACCATGGGGTAAATCCTGTGGCTTCTCAGGCTCTCCTTCAGTGGCCTGGTCTAACTCCTTTCTATCTGTCATTCCCTTGTTTTGCAGGTTTCCTGAATGAGAAGGAGCTGAAGGCAGCTCCCATCCCACATTCTCTGCAAACTCAGGGGTGGGGGCCTTGGGGCCCTGGGGGTCACCAATGCCGAAGAACAGCAAAGTGACGCAGCGGGAGCACAGTAACGAGCATGTCACCGAGTCTGTGGCTGACCTGCTGGCCCATGAGGAACCGGTGGACTACAAGCACAGTGTCCTGAACATGGCTGGAGAGACTCAAGACAAACAGAAGGATGTGGAGGAAGACCTAGAGGCTGAGGATAGGCCTGCCTGGAACAGTAAGCTACAGTACATCCTGGCACAGATCGGCTTCTCTGTGGGCCTGGGCAATGTCTGGAGGTTCCCATACTTATGCCAGAAAAATGGCGGAGGTAAGAGACAGCTCCAAGAGTGGAGAGGGGCAAGATGGATTATTGCTGTGGTTAGAAGAACAGAAAACTGCTCAAACTCAACATGTTCAATATGGACATCAGCACCTTCTCCCCTAAGCCCTCTTCTCCCCCATAATTCCCTCCAGGTCACTCCCATCCCTTTACCTACTTAGGTGACTTTAGAGCTATCCCTTGGTTCTTCCCTCTTCCCCAACCTCCATACCCAATCACTCCCCTAGTCTTGACTTCTCTTCTATATCCCTCCCTTTCTTTTTACTCACATGGTCACCAACCCAGCCCAGGCCCTTATAACCTTTTGCTTGGATTACCATAATAGCCTTCCCATTGGTTCCACTTTGCCAGACTCTGTTTGATTCAGCTGCCACACAGCTGCCTAAACATCTTCATGAAGCCCAGGTCTGGCCTCATCACTATTCTGCCCCCAAATACCCAGTAGTCTTCCTCTGTGGTTCCATTGTTGATAAGAGAAAATATAGGAACCTCTTCCATATCATGACTCCCCATCATGGTTTTGATATATTGCGGGTGAACATAGGAAATCAAACAGGATTTGGGAGGAGGAGGAGGATTTTTATAGAAGCTGCAGACAACACGTGAAGGCCAGCAGAAGACACTGAAAACGATTAGAAATTCATAAATGCATAAAATATATGTATGGCACTGTACAGCAATATCAACATATTCTATCTTTCAATACTATAAATATACATGCTTTCTTTTTTAAAGGTAAAATAAGTAAAAAAGTTAGAGTTTTCAAAAAGAATGCTAAAGCCAGCAGATGACACACAAAGGCTAAAAATGTTCAGATGGACCTATATACATACAGCCTATGTCCAAATATTTAACCCAGTTTCTACAAGACGATACCTCATAAAAGAAAAAGAATTCAGACTTTTCTGTTTTGAAGGGAGGGCCAAAGTTTTTGCCTTGGTTTTCCAGATTGGGGGCCCCCGAGTCCCTAACTCCTGCCCTTGAGTTATAGAAGAATATCAGTAAAAATTCCTTAGCTTGGATTTGAAAGCCCTCCACAATCTGGCTCCCATGGGTTTTTCCTAGCATATGTTGTATTATTTCCCTATAGTTGATCAGTTTCCTGACCTTGACACTCTAATCTCCTATCCGTGTGCAGTTGGATAGGTTGGATGTCCCTCATGCCTGAAATGTACTTCTTCAAGGCTCAAGTGTCATCTTCTCCATTGAGACTCTCTTGATGTCCTCCTACATCTAGTGGTTGCTTCTCTCCCCTCCTCAAATGACCTTGAATTCTATTTATCTGTGCACTTTCCCGACTAGAATGTAAGATCCCTGAGGGCAGGACTGGTTTCCTTTTGGCCTTTTTTGCTCCTGACTTAGTACAAATGCTGACTGATTGAAACAGTGCTCTAGGCAAGAGTGTGCTGGCATACCAACTCTCTGAGGGAAATTTTATGCAGGTCACACTTAAATTTAATCTGCATCGTTAACATTTTCTCCCTCACTTTCTGAAGTCTAGAAAATCAACAAAATAATAAATCAAGCCCTGATTTGTAGAGTTTGCAGATTTCCAAGGTGTAAATGCTCATACTTCATTTAGCATCAAGAGAAGGTGTGGGCTAACTCCAGTACAAAACGAGTTCTAGGGTATTAAAAAGAAAAACAATAGTCATGATGATAGTAGCTAATATTTATGTAGTACTTACAATGTGCCAAGCACTGTGCTATACACCTATTATCTTAGTTGATCCTTACAGCCCTGGGGATAGGTGTTCTTATTATCCCAATTTTACAAATGGGGAAATTGAGGCAAATGGAGGTTAAGTGACCCACTCAGGGTCAGACCAATATCTTTCTGAGTCCAAACCTAGCAGTTATAGAATTTATGAGCATGAGGAAGCATTTTGGCAAGAGAAATAGCACTCTGTGGTTTGAGGGTGGTAATTCCAGTAAAACCTTGGTTAGGCAGAGCTCTTAGGATTTTCACTTCATTTCTGTGAGAGATACATGGCAAGAGAACAAGCTGAAACCAAGGTTTTATTTTAAGATCAGCCCTCAGGTATGTTGTAGGCTTAGCACATAATAACCACCCACAGAGACATGACACCAAAAGGTTTAGAGGGGCTTTTTCTCACAATAACTTTATAAGGTTAATAGAACATAGATGTCTCTGCCCATTTTACAGATGAGAGTACTAGATGCCACAGTGGAAAGAGTGTCCTGGCCTGAAGTCAGGAAGACTCCTCTTTCTGAGTTCAAATCTGGTCTTGGACACTCACCAACTGTGTGATCCTGGGCAAGTCACTTTACCCTCTTTTCCTCAAGTTCCTCACTTGTCAAATGAGCTGGAGAAGGAGATGACAAACCACCCTAGGTATCTTTGCCATGACAACCCTGGTCCCAAAGAGTTGAACTGAAATGACTAAACAGCAAATTATTGAGGTTCAGAAAAAGTTAAGTGACTTATCCACAGCTCTTTAGCTCTTCATCATCATCAAAGATGGGGCTTGAATCAAGGTAGCCTCATTTCAAACTCACCTCCCTTTCTACAAACTCACAATGCCTCTTTTCCTAGAAAGCCTTTATCTTCGCTATTTATTACTATGGTCTTATATTTTCATTAAGCAAATAGTTATTGACTCAATCATTTTTTTCACTTGATACCTATTTCCATATTATTCATTTTTGCTACAGAGTGATTTTTTGAAGCCCAAACCCCAAATCACATACCCATATATACATGTGATCAGTGATGTCATATGTTTTGCTTTTTCATTTCTACTCCCACAGTTCTTTCTCTCAATGTGGTTAGGGTTCTTTCCCATAAGTCCTTCAGGAGTTTGACTCAATAGTGTTAGCCAATGGATTAGCTCCAGGGTAGAGGTGGGGGATGGGGGTTAAGGAAGATAAGGAAGAGGAAGACACATGCTTCACCCTCCTGTGCATTATATTATACCAGGGGGATAAACTAATGCATTTCATCAACCTTAAAGTGCTGAGCAAATGTGTTGTTATGCAGGGATGTGCTGCTAAATGTTTAACAATCTGTTACTGGGTGTGGGGTGGAAAGGAAGGACACATGTTGAAGTTTAATCTGAATTATTAACATTTTATCAATCACTTTCTTAAGTCCAGAAATCAGTGGAAAAAGAAACTAAACCTCATTTTAAAAAATTTGTTGTTCATTTATGTCTGGTTCTTTGTGATTCCATTTGGGGTTTTCTTGGCAAGGAGATTGGAGTGGTTGGCCATTTCCTTCTCCAGTTCATTTTACAGATGAGGAAACTGAGGCAAACAGAGGTTAAGTGACTTAGGGGTCACACAGGTAGTAAGTACCTGAGATTAAATTTGAACTCAGGTCTCCTGACTCCAAGGCTGACACTCTATCCATTGTACCACCTAGCCACCCAATTTATAGCCTGATTTGTAGCATTTGGATTTTCCAAAGTATAAATACTAACACTGAAAGTTTAATGTCAGTAAAGTGTTGGATTAATAATTATGATTCAAGGTAGGATGTGAAGTTTCAATATGAGAAGAGCAAAATACCATGGAAACTCAGAGGAGTGATAGATAAATTCCAGAAGTTCTAAAAAAGACGTTAAGAGGGAAAGTGGCACGGAATCAGGGAAGACTTCGTATCTTTGGAATTAGACCTTGAAGAAACATCACTGACATTAAAAATAATGACCCCAAGACTCTAAATCACCAAGGAAAGATCTTGCTCTGTCCAATATGCTTTACTTGGCAGCGTGGTCAGGTGAATAGAGGGCTAACCTCAGAGTCAAGAAGGTTTAGGTTCAATGGCAGCCTCTGACCCAGACTGGCTGTGTGACTCTGGGAAATTTGCCTAATCTCACCTGCCTCTTCATTATTATCAAGATCTGGGGGAAGGAGTTAGTATTTAATGAAAGGAGTACCAGAGGAGAAAGCTTTGTGAACTGGCTTCCTCTAGGAAGTCTTGCCTAATGAAATCTTTTGGGCTGTGAATGAATGAAAGAATGTATGAATGAATCAATGAAAAAGGGCAGGTAGGTGGTGTAGTGGCTAGAACTACAGGCCAGGATTCAGGAAGACTCATCTTGATGAGTTCAAATCTCAGATACTTACTAGCTCTGTGACCCTGGGGAAGTCACTTAACCCTGTTTGTCTCAGTTTCCTTATCTGTCAAATGAGCTGGACAAGTAAATGGCAAACCACTCCAATATCTTGGCTAAGGAAACTCCAGATGGCGTCATGAAGAGTCAGACATGATTGAAGAACAATCAAACAGGGACTAACAATGTGGAAAGCACTGGGATTACAACAACAACAACACCCCAGAAAAATCCCTTGTTCTCAAGGAACTCATATTCTACTAGAAGAGAGTCCATATAGAGGGTAAACACTCATTCACTCTGGGGCCTCTCAGTATGTCTCCACTTATTCATTCCTTTAACAAACATGTGCCTAATCTCTTACTGCCCTACTCTAAGATCAAAAGTTAAGGAGGAAATAAAGGGAGTTCTCTTTGCTCAAGAAACCATAGATTTTTTAAAAAACTATATACATGTGTATATATTTTACACTTTTACCTTCCATCTTAAAATATTGATTCTAAGGCAGAAGAAAGGCAATGGGGGTCAAGTGACTTGCCCAGGGTCACACAGCTAGGAAGTTTCTGAAGCCAAATTTGAACCTGTCTCTTTATCCACTGAGTCACCTACTGCCCCTTCTAAAAATGCACTTGACTGGTGAGGGTGATGGTGGATTTGTGTCTGTCAAATTCACAGGGCAGAGGGGCAGTGAGGTAGCTCAGTGGATAGAGAGACAAGCTTGGAAACAGGAGGTCCTGGGTTCCAATCTGGCCTCAGACATTCCCTAGTTGTGTGACCCCAGGGCAGGTCACTTAACCCCAATTCCCTAGCCTTTACCATTCTTCTGCCTTGGAACAGATAGTGTCAATTCTAGGACAGAAGATAAGGTTGTAAAAAAAAGTGTATGGGGCAGAGAGGCACAAGAAAACATGGTGCCCCAAGGCTTTGTATGGTGCAAGGTTGTAAAAAAATGTAGGGGGCAGAGAAGCACAAGAAAATATGGCATTCAAAGGCTCAGCATGATGCAGGGTTATTAAAAAAAGTATGGGGCAGAGAGGCACAAGAAAACATGGTATTCAAAGGCTCGGCATGATGCAGGGTTATTTAAAAAAAAGTATGGGGCAGAGAAGCACAAGAAAACATGATGCCCCAAGGCTTTGTATGGTGCAAGGTTGTAAAAAAATGTAGGGGGCAGAGAAGCACAAGAAAATATGGCATTCAAAGTCTCAGCATGATGCAGGGTTATTAAATAAAAGTATGGGGCAGAGAGGCACAAGAAAACATGGTATTCAAAGGCTCGGCATGATGCAGGGTTATTTAAAAAAAAAGTATGGGGCAGAGAGGCACAAGAAAACATGATGCCCCAAGACTTGGCATGGTGCAGAGGTCTTGGTGGCTTGTATTGGGTGGCTGTTCGGCAGGCAGAATTGACAGCTAATGCTTTGGACAGTCATAGGACAAGAGTGTATTTACGGCAGTGGAGGCTGATGTTGGCACATCTCTCTACTGAGGGTACTCGGCCGTGACCAAACACAGTTTTAATTCTCTTGCTAAACGCCCTGTCACTTAGAATCGGGAATGTGTCTGAAATGATGCCCTGGGCGGCGCGATTAATTCATCAGCTGGAATCTTTGGCAGGATCTGGTTTATCCTTTGCGGTCATCCTGGTTATGCTTTCTGCGCTGCTAATTTCTCTGCAAATTCCCCAATTAACTGTAGATTAATAGTGTTTCTATTCGAGGCCTTTGCTCTTGGGAAAGATTCCAGCCTCTGCTTTCCCAAAGATGCCCATCGTGCTGTGTCAGCACTTAATGCCCACGCAGTAAAGGTAGTGTTATGAGTGTCTGGCATGTGCGCATTTATGAGTGTAGGTGATGGAGTGGAATTGCCCAGGAGGCTCTGCTGTGTGGGTTAGTTAGCCTGTGAGAACAATATCAACTTACTCTCATATAATCCTTTGCAGCTTTCAAAGCATTCTATTTACAAGTTGACATTTCTTTAGGACTTTGAAGCTTGCAAAATCCTTTTCCTTACTATAACTCTGTCAAGCAGGAAGTACAGATATTATTATAGATGAGGAAACTGAGGCTTTTAAAAGTATAAGTATCAGTGGATAGAGAGACAAGCCTGGAAACAGGAGGTCCTGGGTTCAAATGTTGCCTTAGACACTTCCTAACTGTGTGACCCTGGGCAAGTCACTTAATCCTCATTGTCTAGCCCTTAAAGCTCTTCTGTTTTGGAACCAAGACATAATATTGATCCTAAGATGGAAAATAAGGGTTTTCAAAAGAAAGTATGCGTATCTTGGGATAGCCAGGTGACTCTGTACATAGAATGTCAGGTATGGAGTTGGGAGGACCTGAACTCAAATCTGTTCTCAGACTCTTCTCAGCTATGTGACTCTAGACAAGTCACTTAAGCTCAGTTGCCTAGCCCTTACTGTTCTTTCATAGTAAGACAGAAGGTAATTTTTTTTAAAGAGAAAAAGTATAAATATCTTGTCCAAGGTCTTATGACTAATAAATGACAGAATTGGGATTGAAAACCACATTTTCTCACTCCAAGTTTAGGGCTTTGGTCCCTATTAGGCAGATGGATGATGCAGTGGATAAAATATTAGCTTTAGAGTCAGGGATCTGGCTTAAGTCATTGACTAATTATGTGACCCTAGGCAAGTCATTTAATCTAAATGTGCCTCAGTTTCCCTCTTCGGTAAAGTGGGGATAAAAATAGCTCCTATCTTTCTGGATTATTGTGAGCATTAAATGAACTAAGTTTTGTAAAGCATCTTGAAAACCTAAATAAATGCTAGTTATCATTGTTACTACTACTACTACTACTACTACTACTACTACTACTACTACTACTACTACTACTACTACATCAGTGCTGGCTGTGCACCATGTTGGGGTTGGCCTGTGAAAGGAATTCGGAGCCCTTGCCTTGTTGAGATGCACATGAATTCAGGGAGTTTCCTTGGAGGAGGAAGCATTTTACAGTTTAGATGTTGTGGCCCCAGGTCCACTGACTGCCAAGTTTCCACAGTCTGTAAACATGGGCATGCCCCCAAGGAATCGAGAAGATGGCATCGTGATCTTGGGAGATAAAGTCCTCCCTGCCCAGCCATTTGATCCATCCTTTATCTGAGACCAAAAAGAGGGGCCAGTACAGTACAGCCCAGTATGTACAGGGATGCACCCAGCTCGGAGAACCTAAATATAGCCACAGAGAAATGCACCCGGGGAAACAGACTCTTTGAAGCTTCATTGCTTGGTTAGAATGAGCTCTCGCCTAACTCTCCTGCTGCCTAGCCTATTGCTAGCTAGCCTATCAATATGTCTGGTTCTCCCACCAGGGTATAAGTACCAGTTTTTGAATGTGCCAGCCCAGAATTCTAGACTCCTTTTACATTTATAAGCTGCTTCACAAGACCTGGGGCAGTGAGGCAGCACAGTGGAAAGAGCACCAGGGCTGGAGTCAGGAAGACTCATTTCCCTGGGTTCAAATTCAGCCTCAGACTCTTCCTACCTATGTGATCCTGGGCAAGTCACTTATCCTTGTTTGCCTCAGTTTCCTCATCTGTAAAATGAGCTGGAGAAGAAAATGGCAAACCACTCCAGTAACTTTGCCAAGAAAACCCTAAATGAGGTCATGAAGAGTCAGACACAACTGAGCAACAATCACCACAAAGCCTCAGAGCCTAATGAGGCTCTTGGTAGGGCTTTTGGCTGCATCTGTTGCCTTTCTAAGCCTACATTTCTATCACTATCTCTCTGGCCAAAGTTAATGAACCAAAGGGAGCAGGATTGTAATGGTAGGTAGAAGAAAGAATCAATGGATTCTAGAAAAGTCAGGGAATCCAATGAATCTCTGGGAGTGGAGTTGCTGGTTTCTCTTTATCTCCTCTACCTAGCACCCTCTCTACCTTAACCCACCTTTGCCATATTAACCCAAACTCCCTGATTTCTCTTCTCTCTCCTCGCAGGTGCCTACCTCGTGCCCTACTTGGTGCTGCTAATCATCATTGGAATCCCGCTCTTCTTCTTAGAACTGGCTGTGGGCCAAAGGATACGCAGGGGCAGCATTGGAGTGTGGCACTATGTGTGCCCCCGTCTGGGTGGCATTGGCTTCTCCAGTTGCATTGTGAGTTGGAAGTGGGGAGAAGATAGAGAAGAGAACAATGAGGATGAGTGGGAAGGGAGGAGGATGTGACCAAGGCCATCCCCTGAGCTCAGACAGAAAAAGAGCAGCCTTTGGAGTCCAGAGAGGTTATATCAAGGTTCTTGTGCCAGAGGACTGGGAGCGGAATAAGAAGACTGAGTCTAGCTGGCCGACCACTCAGCTAGATCTTTTTTATTTTTAAAAACAATTATATTTTGTCTTAGAATCAATATGGTGCATTGGTTCCAAGGCAGAAGAGCAGGAAGGGCTGGACAAAGGGGGTCAGATGACCTGCCCAGGATCACAGAGCTAGGAAATATCTGAGATCAGATTTGAACTCAGTACTTCCTGTCTCTAGACCTGGCTTTTAATCCACTGAGCCATCTGACTCCCCCCTCAGCTAGATCTTTCTTCCCCATCCTGAAAAAATGGATATATTTTCCAGGAATCTAGGGGAGCATGGCATACCCGGATCATTATTTCTTTGCTTCCCTTGGTAAAAAAGAAATCTGCTGTTTTTACTTGGAGGAGTGGGCAAAGTTAGAGAGGTTGGATTAGTCATTCAGCCTCCAAGGTTCATCAGTCATCCACACATGCGTGGAGAAACTAGAGGCCTCCTTCATTTGGTTTACAGGGGCTTAGTGGGCGTCTCAGAATAGTTCTGTGAAGCAGAAAGAGACAGGGAGTTCTACATGGTGTAGATCAACTCACAAGAAAGATGGAGCCTATCAACTGATCAACCAACAAGTGTTTATTAATCATGTATGTGCCAGGCATTGGGCTAAGGACTAGGGATACAAAGAAAAAGGAAAAAAAAATCCCTGACCCCAACAAGCTTACATTCAGGGGAGACATAAATAGAGATATGCACGACATGAATAGATATATTCAGGATGTGAACAGAGTAGCAGAGGATTCCCTTAATGGGGAAGGCACTAGACTAAGGGAAGGGAAGAACTTGGAAAAAGCTTCCTATAGAAGATAGTGGGATATGAACTGAGTCTTTTTTTTAACCCTTACCTTCTTAGAATTCATACTATCGATTCCAAGGCAGAAGAATGGTAAGGGCTAGGCAATTGGTATTATGACTTATCCAAGGTCACACAGCTAGGAAGTATCTGAGGCCAGATTTGGACCTAGGTCCTCCCAACTCCAGGCCTGGCTCTCCATCCTCTGAGCTACCTGGTTGCTCTTGAACTGAGTCTTAAAGGAAGCCAGAAGAGGTAGAAGGAAGAATTGAGGAGGGAAAGGATTGCAGGCATCACAAGTGTACCAAGTTGGGAGATGGAATGCTATTTGGGAGGAACAGGAAGGAGGCCAGTTTAGCTGGATTATTGAGAATGAAGAGGGCAGGAAAGTGTAAGACTATAAAGGCAGGAGGAGGTTAAGTAGATTATAGAGGATGCAACAGGATTTTACATAGGATTGTGAAATTACTAGGGAGCCAGTGGAATTTATTGGATATTGGGGTGACATAGCCAGCTGGCACTTCAGGAAGATGACTTTGGTAACTGATGGATTGGAGCAGGGTCCCAGAAGGCTATTGCAATAATCCTGGTGAGAGATGATGAGGGCTGGTGCAAAGATAGTGGTGGAGTGAATTGAAGACAAGGGGACATATGTAAGTAAAAGTAAATAGATTTGACAACAGATTGGATATATGGAATGAGTAGTCAAGGATAACACAGAGTTTATAAATTTGGGTAACAGAGGAGAGTAGACCTGTAAAAATTAAAATTAAATCTCAAATAATAAAATATATTTTAGGAGATTTGTTAGTGATCATTAGAAATAAAGGAATAAAAAGGTAACAAATAAAAAAGACTTCATGCCCATGGCTGATCAGCCAGTTCAAATGCCCGCCTTACCACCACCATGCTTGCTGTCATTATGCCAAAGAGGGTGGGACCCTTTACATCCCTGCCTAATATCCCCTGTCTAGGGGATAAAGACAGGAAGTCAGTGGGCTCCCGGGAAATGTAGTTCTTTTTTAGGGTAACAGATTTTCAATTATACATACCTGTGATGAAAATAGGAAACTTGGAAAGAGGGAAGAGTTTGGGGCAAAGACTGAGTTTTGTTGGACCTGTTGAGATTGAGGTGGCCATGAGCCTTCCAGTTCAGATATTCAGTGACTCAAATCTGGAGGGGAGATAAATTAGGGCTGGATCTCTAGATCTGTGAATTATTTGCATTGAGATGATATGTTAAAACTCATGGGAATGGATACAGTTACCAATTATGATAATGTAGAAGGAAGGGTGGCAGCTAGGTGGCAGAGTGGATAGAACTCTGGGCCTTGAGTCAGGAAGACTCATCTTCCTGAGTTCAAATCTGGCCTTAGGTACTTATTAGCTCTGTGACCCTGGGTGTGCCATGTGACCCTGGGTGTGCCACGTAACCCCGTTTGTCTCAGTTTCCTCATCTGTAAAATTAACTGGAATAGGAAATGGCTAACCACTACAGTATTTTTGCCAACAAAACCCCAAATGAGGTCCCTGGTGACCAAAATGATTGAACAACAATAAAAGGGAATAAAGAAGAGGGCCCAAGCCAAAGTGTTGGGAGATAGCCACAGTTAATGAGTGTGACCTGGAAAAAGACCCAGCCCTATCAAAAAAAAGGGGAGAAAAGACCCTGGAAAAAGGAGATTGAGGAGGGGTCAGACAGGTAGGATGAGATTCAGGAGATGGTAATTTCATAAAAACCTCAAGAGGAGAGGGTTTCCAGAATAAGAGGATGATCAACAGGGTCAGAGACTGAAGAGTTGTGAAAAAGGATGAAAGCTGAGAGAAGGCCATCATATCTATGGCAGACATAAGTGTCTGAGAGCAAATTTGAACTCAGATCTTCCTAATTCCAGGTCTAGTTCTCTATCCACTGTGCCACCTAGCTGCCCTTCCTTTGTTGTGTCCAAGGTCATCATAGCATCATAAATTTAGAGCTGGGGCCATCTAGTCTAACCCTTCATGTTATTAATGAAGAAACTGAGGCTCAGATTTTTGGTAATTTCAGAGGGAGAAATTTCAATTGGGTGATGAGTCTAGAAGCCAGATTGCAGAAGGTCAAGGGAGAGTAGAATAGAAGGCAATGGATATAAAAGTCTTTTTTTAAGGAGTAGAGCTGAGAAAAGGAAGCAAGATAGAAGACAAAGGCTTGAGGGTAAGGAGAGAGAAAGGAAATAAATATTTGTGAAGTGCCTACTATGTGTCAGGCAAGCACTATACTAAGTGCTTCACAAATATATCACTTTATCTTCACAAGAATCCTGGGAGGTAAGAGCTAAAATAATCCCTGTTTTACAATTCTGAATTTATAATGTTTGGCACCAGACTTGAACTCAAGTCTTCTTAACTCCAGTCCCAGCACTCTATTCATTGAGCCATCTGTCATCTATCTACCCTCTCAAAGGTATAATAGGTTCTCGTGAGGGTTCTTTTTTTTTTTTTTAAAGATAGGGGGAATGTGGGGACATTGTCAATCAGGAGGAAAGAAACCAGTAAATTTTGACAGCCTGAAGATTAGGGAGAAAAGAGATGATTGTGGGGGTTATCTGTAGGAGAAAAGGGCAGGGGATGGGATCAAAAGAACAGGGAGTGGGGTTGGCCTTGGCAAAGCCCAGAGTTAAAAGAGTTACAAATAGTGGCTGAGGTCAAAGGGTTTGAGATGTTAGAGAAGGGGGAAAAAGGCGTTTGTGGCAGCTGCTCTTAATTATCTCAGTACAATGTGAAATGAGATTCTTGGCCGAGAGGATGGATGGAAGACTTGAGGGTAAAAGAGAAGATTTAGAACAGCTTTCCATGAGGAACAAAACAGGAAACCAATTAGGAAAGAGCCAAAGAATTATCTTGCTGAGGTTAGTCCAGTTAAGATAAGATCGAATAAATCCACAACAGACAGATTTTATGATTTCAGATTATTTGCTTTTCATTCAAGGTTTGGGCCCTTAGCCAAGCTTTTTGGGGGCCTCTGTTTTCTCCACTGTGAAGTGGGGATGATGTTGCTGTTCCTGAAAGATCCACGAGAGATGTGACAGGTGGTATCAAAGAGGTCAGGACAGGGACTAATTCGGGGGACAGTCTCTCTCCCCAGTGGGAGCTCTCTGGACAGGGTCTGTCTTTACAGGTCTCTCCAACTGTTTTTCTCTAGGTCTGCCTCTTTGTTGGGTTGTATTACAATGTGATCATCGGCTGGAGTATATTTTATTTCTTCAAATCCTTCCAGTATCCATTGCCCTGGAGTGAGTGCCCTATTATTAGGAATGGAACTACAGCAGGTATGTCTCTAGTAGCCTAGACCGAGGGACATGGAGATAAAAGCCATGGTCCTGTTGGTACACTGAGCCTGACCTGGCATCCTTGCCCGTCAGCCACCAAATGGCCAAATTTGGCCATTCTGGGGAATGGAATTACCCTTCCTTGAAGAGCAAGAGTTCTTTGTAAACTAAGGGATGTTGATTGGGAAAATGGAGGGAAAGGTAGGGGAAGGAGGGGAAGGAAGATAGCTGGATCACCCCAGGTCGGCTATGGAAATTGACCAGGTTGGTTTTTTGATAACTATAACTAGGCTAGGGAATTAAATTAAATCAAGCCAGACTCTAGGGGTAGTTAGATAGGCTTATTTGGGCCAGGAAAAGAAAGGTTTGGGAAAGCTAGAGAAAATTTGATCTCCGGCAGCTATGCAGGAACCAAAGGCTCTTTCTCAGGAAAAGGCCCTTCTCTGGAAAAAGGGCGCCAAAACCCAAGCTTCTCTTCTTTTATACTTTCTCAGACCCCTCCCACAAAGGAAGTGGGATGAGTCTGAGGAAGTTGGGGTAGCGAGTCCTGGGAGATGGAGTCTCCCAGGATTCAGATCCATTTAAAATGCACAGAGAACAGGTTGGAGATTGGAAATAGGGAGTCTCATTCCTCACCTCTATCAATAGAACAAATTCCCCTTTCAAAGTTACACTAACTTCTCTGAGACTCAATTTCCTATCTGTAAAATAGAGAAAATCAGCAAGACACTTAATGGGAAAGCAAAGGGGAAAGTCAATGTTAGCTAATTAGAATTCTTTTTCTTACCATCCACCACCTCAGGCTTCTCTTCCACCTTAATATCTGTTGTCCCATTTAGTCCTCATAGTGCTTGGGATTATTGCTCCCATTTTAGGGAGAGGGATAGGACCAGGACTTTTGACTTCTGGGAGATAAAAAATTCCCAGGTAAAGAATCTCCCTTTATCGGTGCAAGGTGGCATTGTCTGTACACTTTATGGTCTCAGACAGTTGATGAGAACACTGAGGAGTTTATTGTCTAACTTGTCCACAGTCCCACAGACAGTAGAGTCTGCCTGGGTTCCAGGCTAACTCTCTAACCCAGATACCACACTGAAAAAAATAGACCCAGAAGGGAAAAGTGATTTAACAGCTAACAGCTAACACCTACTAGGTACCAGACCCTGTACAGCTTAGCACTTGACAATCATTATCTCATTTGATCCTTACAACAACCCTGCAAGGTACAGATCTATTATTATTCCTATCCTCAGAAAACTGAGCAAAGAGAGATTAAGTGACTTGCTCAAGGTTCTGCAGATAGTGTCTGAGACCAAATTTGAACTCAGATCTTCCTAATTCCAGGTCTAGTTCTCTATCCACTGTGCCACCTAGCTTCCCTTCCCTTGTTTTGGCCAAGATCATCATAGCATCATAAATTTAGAGCTGGAGCCATCCAGTCTAACCCTTCATTTTATTAATGAAGAAACTGAGACTCAGAGAGTGTAATTAATTAGCCCAAGGCCACACTTGTAGTAACAGAGATGTGACTGGAACATAGGTCCATTAACTCTAAATCTAGTGATCTTTTGAATTCCTCATCCTGCCTCCCAGAAGGCTATAACCTGGCTAGTAGAAGAGCTGAGCTAAGAACTGAGCCCTTTAACTTGGGTTCTTCTCCAAAAGAGATTGAGCCAGTAATGTCAATGTCAGGAAGATGATGTGAAGCAAGAATTTAATTAGACCAGAATGTTCTAGCACTCTCTAGGATCTAATGGGAATCCAGGAGTGCCTGGCACCCAACATATCACTTACCTCTGACAACTTGGTTAACTCAGAATGATATTTTCTCTATCTGTTCCCTGATGATTCGGAAGGATGCTCTTTGTTGCACCCCACAGGGTGACGTTGGGTGGGTGGGCATATGTAGGGTACCTGCTGGTACCCCTCAAGCACTGGGACTCCATGACTTTGAACTTGGTTTCAGTGGTAGAAGAAGAGTGTGATAAGAGTTCAGCTACCACCTACTTCTGGTACCGAGAGGCTCTGGATATCTCCAACTCCATCTCAGAGAGTGGGGGGCTTAATTGGAAGATGACCCTGTGCCTCCTTGTGGCTTGGAGCATTGTGGGTATGGCTGTGGTCAAGGGCATTCAGTCTTCTGGGAAGGTAAGGAGCAGAGGGCTTCAAAGGTGGGAAGGGTAAAGGGTAGCAGGCGTCAGGGGACATGGACATCAACTGGGAAATGATATGCTCTGGGTTTTCATCTGCAATCTGCACTAATTCACTGTTTGCCTTTATCTGTGCCTTTATGGGGTCTCAATTTACCCATATGTGAAGTGGGAATAATAATATCATAGTACCTGCCTCACAGGTTGTGAAGCAAAGACATAAACATTCAAGTGATCTAGAAACATAAGCTACTGTTATTCTTGATGGGTGCATAATGAATAATTCCATGGCCAGAGATGCTGCCTGATGGGGTAAGGAGTCATCAAAATTTCAATGAGCAAACTTCCATGCCATGGCTTTATAAATAGCTGGTGAACCAGTGTCAAAGAGCCAATTGCTCTCAAGCTGTCCTTCAGGTCAAAATTATGTTCACAATAATACTGATTTTAGTAAACCCTTACCTTCCTTCTAAGAGTCAATACTATGTATTTGGTTCTAAGGCAGATGAGCTGTAAGGCTAGGCAATGAATTTTAAGTGACTTCCCCAGGATCACACCACTAGGAAATATCTGAGGTCAGATTTGAACCCAGGACTTCTTGCCTCTAGGTCTGCCTCTCAATCCACTAAGCCACCAAATGCCCCCATGGCCTCTAGTTTTGAGAGCTAGGAGCTCAGAATTACCCATATGTGGCCCCAGAGCTGGTAGAGACCTCAGGGATCACCCAGTCCAACTTGCGCCTCCATCAGAATTTCTCCTACAGTATTCCCAACGCATGGTTGAACAACTTTCATGTAAAGACCTTTGGTTGGCGGAAATCCCTCTCTCCTAAGGCAGTGTGTTCTACTCTGTTTTATACATTTTTCCTTATATCATGGCAAAATCTGCCCCTCTGAAACTCCCACTACTCCTAGTCCAACTCTGTAGGATCATGAAAAACAAATTTATTTTCTCCCTCTTCCATAAGACAGCCCTATTCCTAAAATTATCCTTTGTTGTTGTTGTCATTCAGTCATATTTGACTCTTTCTGACCCAATCTGGAGTTTTCTTGGCAAGGATCCTGGAGAGGTTTGCCATTTCCTTCTCCAGCTCACTTTGCAGATGAGGAAACTGAGGCAAACAAGGATAAGTGACTTGCCCAAGGTCACACAGCTAGTTAACTGTCTGAGACCTAATTTGAACTCAAGAAAGATCAGTCTTCTGACTCCAGACCCAGCACTCTATCCACTGAACCACCTAGCTGCCCAAATTATAAAAATGATCAGTAAGATGGAATGAAAGTAGAGATAGAGTGTTCGAGACTTTACTGAACTTATGTGTCTTCCTAAGTTAAAAAGATTAACTCTCGGATCTCAGGCTAGATTCTTTGCCTTCAAACTCCCAAACAAAAACTTCACAAAAGGTCTCCCCTGCCCAACTTTTCTAGTTAGAAAATCAGTAGGTCCTGCTTAAACGAGCTGAGCTGAGCTGATGAAGCCATAGAGGCGTCCAGCTTCTGCATGGCACAAGTACATTTTGAAAACCCTTTGGTTTTGGAGGCCAGATTCTCTTTAACCAGCGCTAAATCCGCTAACTTGCTGAATATATTCGTTAACATTTCTGCAGCCTTTTCAGTTATATGAAGCATTTATGCAATCTAATTCAAGCTTCACAACAACTTTGTGGGGGTAAATGAGTGCATTGTGCCCACATTGTCACCCTCAGAAGCCCAGATGAATAATGTAACTCAGTGATTGCTTTAAAAAAAATAAACTATTCCCTTCCATCTTAGACTCAATACTAGATGGTGGCTCCAAGGCAGAAGAGCAGTAAGGTCTAGGCAGTGAGGGTTAAGTGATTTGCCCAGGGTCACACAGCTGGGAAATATCTGAGGCCAGATTTGAACCCTCTGTCCACTGAGCCACCTAGCTGCCCTCTGAGTGATTGCTTTATAAGCTACCTGGAGGCCCTAAGCTCATGCCCACATGAAATCTCTATCACTTCACCCCTTGGGAACTTTCTGGGCAAGCCAGCCAAAGCTGGGGTGGAATATGGGCATAGCTGGCATATAGTGGGCACTGCCAATGTCCCCTGGCACTATGCCAAGGAGCTCTGATGCCCCAGGGAGGTGCCCATTGTTGTAGACCTCTGAGGGGGCTTCCTGTCTTGTGATGCTGTCCTGTCCTCACCCATCAGCCTGGGGAGCAGGTGGGAGGATTACAGGATCATAAGATTTTAAGCTGTAAGGGATGAAGGGCAGCTACCAGCAGGCACACAGACCTGTCCCTAGGGCATCTCCTTGTCTTCTCTCCAGGTGATGTATTTCAGCTCCCTTTTCCCCTATGTGGTGCTGGCCTGCTTCCTGGTCCGGGGGCTGTTGCTGCGGGGAGCTGTGGATGGAATCCTGCACATGTTTACTCCAAAGGTAAAGCTTAGGGCATTCCTGTTGATTGGGGGATTTGGCAGTCACACACCTAATGAAACATATCACTGGGTACCCATAGGGTAATAGAAATTAATCACCTACCTTATAATCAGGAAGCTCTCAATAGAACATCTCCACCAGGAATCTCAGTTTGCAGCGCAATCTTCTAACTGTTCATTTATTGATATTTTTAAAAGCCTTCACTTCCAGCTTAGAATCAGTACTAAATATTGGTTCCAAGGCAGAAGTCTAGTAAAGTACTGAGCAATGGGGGTTAAGTGACTTGCCCAGGGTCACACAGCTAGGACTATTGCTTTATTAAGACTAATAACTAAGGATATGCTGGTAAATTTTTAACAACCAGATCCCTGAAAATAAATTTACAAGACATGCTTTTGAGATGAATCTGCATTATTAACGTTTTTCTCCATCACTTTCTAGATCTAGACAATCAACCTAACAATAAATAAATCCTCGATTTGTAGCATTGGCTGATTCCCACTGCTCCACATAGAAAATTTAGCAATTGACTTTGATTCAAGCCAACTCCAACACATCCCTATAAGAACTCCCATGTGTTTCAGAGACATTTTTTCACTTTGCAAAGCATTTTTACATCGCTTATCTCTTTTGGTTCTCATATCTACCTTATGAAGTAGATAGGACAAAGGGTGATTATTACTGAGAGTTGGGCTAAACAATTTGTCACACAGCTAATTAAGGACAGAATCAATATAGGCACCTACCTCTTATTACCTCCATGGAGGTCTCCTCCCTTCTCTGTTCCCCAGCCTTTCTATTCCTCTTCTACTCATAGCTGTTAGAAAGATAAGAATCAAACCCCACAGATTCTGAGAATCATAAAAGTTTGCAACTGGGAGGTACTTTTAAGGTCATTAAGTCCAGCCTGAATCTGAACTGGCATCCCTTCTGATGGGTACTCATCTCTCAACTTGAAGACCACCAGTGGAGCAGCTGGGTAGCTCAGTGGATTGAGACTCAGGTCTAGAGAGGGAGGTCCTAGGTTCAAATCTGGCCTCAGACACTTCCCAGTTGTGTGACCCTGGAAAAGTCACTTAACCCCCATTGCCTAGCCCGTACTACTCTTCTGCCTTGGAACCAATACACAATATTGATTCTAAGATGAAAGGTAAGAACAAAATAATTAATTAATTCATTGGAGACCACCAGTAACTAGGAATAATGATTAGCATTTTATGACACCTATTATAGACATTATGCCAAATATTTCACAATTATTATTTCATTTGATTCTCACAACTATGAAATAGGCACTTTTGTTATCCTTATTTTAAAGATGAGGAAACTGAGGCAAATAAGATTAAGTGACTTACCAAAGGTTTCATAGCCAGAAAGTATCTAAAGTTAGATTTGAATCCAGGTCTTCCTGACTTCAGACCAAATACTCTATTCATTTTGCCACCTAGCTACCTTAATTTTTTTAGAATACTAAGTATCAGTTCCAAGGCAGAAGAGCATTAAGGGTTAGCCAATTGGAGTGAAGTGACTTACCCAGGGTCACACAGCTAGGAAGGGTACAAATTTGAACCCAGGAACTTCTTTCTGTAGTCCTGGCTCACAATCCACTGAGCCACCTGACTGCCCAAGCATTTTTTTTTCCTGATGAAGCCATAACTTCTCTCTGCTTCTACATTGTTATGGGTACAAACACCAATGAAACAATGAATGTGTTGGTCAGATATTTTTTATTAATAAAGGTAACAATGTAGGTACCAGATTGTTATGAAGATTAAATGAGTTAAGGGTGAAAGGTTACAACATTGTAAGGACTGGGGAGGTCTTTGGGGAATGAGCCTATTACGCAGGGACCACTCCTCACTGGGAAGGGTATGATGGAGGAAATGGTGATGGGTGCCTGATTTCCTGGGTTCTGTGGGAATACCAAATGATATATGGGAGTTTCCCAAGTCTCCATGAGGGATTTGGGTAGGTCAGCAAAGAAGGTGATGCTTTGGAATGGGGTGGAAGAGGGGTGAAGCTGGGAGAGACTCCTGATGAAGCTGGGGGAGGGAGGTTGTGTATATATACACCTATATATGGGTTTGGGCTTAGGGGACGGAAGATAAGCAGAAACCAAACAACCATTCTCTCCCCTTCCCCCTTCTTCCTTCCCCTTGTCTCATCTCCATTCTTCCCGTCCTTCCTACTCCCTGTCGTCCACCACCCAACAGTTAGACAAGATGCTGGATCCCCAGGTGTGGCGAGAGGCAGCCACCCAGGTCTTCTTTGCCTTGGGGTTGGGCTTTGGGGGTGTCATCGCCTTCTCCAGCTACAACAAACAGGATAACAACTGCCACTTTGATGCCGCTCTTGTGTCCTTCATCAACTTCTTCACCTCGGTGCTGGCCACCCTGGTAGTGTTTGCTGTGCTGGGCTTCAAGGCCAACATCATGAATGAGAAGTGTGTGGTCGAGTAGGTGACACCCCCCCCCTTCTCCTCATAGCTTTCTCCCTGTCCCACCTTCCCTTCCTCCATTGGGACAGGAGACCAGGGACAGTCACCCCTGCTCTTAGGCTATGGCAAGGGGAACAGAAGAACCCTTTCCCTCCCCCTCAGAATACTGGAGAGACGTCAGAGACCTTCCATTGGCCTGGGTAAAAGATATGGGGTGGAGTACAAAGAAACTGCCCTCCTGGGGGTGCTGACCTTGAGTAACTTCCTCATTCCTCCCCCCACCTCTCCACGGTCAGGAATGCTGAGAAGATCCTTGGGTACTTGAACACCAACGTCCTGAGTCACGATCTCATCCCACCCCACGTCAATTTCTCCCACCTGACTGCCCACGACTACAGTGAGATGTACAAGGTCATCATGACCGTCAAGGAGGACCGATTCAAGGAGCTGGGTCTGGATCCCTGTCTCCTGGAGGATGAACTCAATAAGGTTTGGAGGCAGGGCTCTCCCTTTGTAGGGACCAGCACCAGTGACAAAAGGGTCCAGGGTCAGGGGCAGTAGACGGTTTGGGGTACAGGGAAGAGATTAGATAGGATCCTTGCCATTAGGGAACTCTGTGGCTAATAAATGAGGCAAGACGGATATATCACCATTAATTCATTCAGCAAATATTTATAAAGCACCTACTCTGTGTTAGGTGAAAGGTGGTATAGCATGCCTGATAGGGGATAAACTGTGGAATTATGAAGACCTGGATTCAAATTCTGCCTCTGATATATACTGCTGTGTGGTTATGGATGGACAAGCAACCTCTCGATGCCTCGGACAACTGTTAGGACCTCAAACTATAGACGTATTACTAATCTGCTACTGAGCCTTGATGGAAGTTGTTTCCATAAGGTGAGTGCTTGGCGTTAATGAAATCACAGGTCCAAATTTCCAAAAATAAATGTGCTAAGTACTCCACAAAATCCAAGAAAGGTTAGGTTCTGGTCCTTAAGCTTACAATCAGGGACAGCTAGGTAGCAGTAGAAGTCTGGAAGAACCCAGGAAGATCTGGGTTCAAATGTGGTCTCAGACACTTCCTAGCTGTGTGACCCTGGGCAAATTACTTAACCCAGACTGTCTAGCTCTTGCTACCCTTCAGTCTTAGAACTAATACTAAGACAGAGAGTAGGGATTTAAAAAAAAAAAGCTTTCAATCTTGTTGGGTGGACACACAAATGAAAAGTTAAATAAATATGCCTGGGAAGATGTAAGAGGGGCTGAAAGACATTCTGTGCCACATGAAGGAGAAAGGAATAATCATTTATTAAGCAGTAGGCAAATATTTCATTTACAAATACCTCATTTTATCCTTGCAACAATCCTGGGAAGTAGGTGATATTATGATTCCTTTTTACAGTTAAGGAAACTGAGGCAGAAAGAAGTTATGTACCTCATTCAGGGTCACACAGCTTGTAAGTGTCTGAGGCAGCTTTTGAACTCAGGTCTCCCTAACTCCAGATCAGGCTGGAGTCATTTTGTCACCTAGTTATTTGTACATCAACTATGTAGACAACAAAAGCTAGTGGTTCTTGGGAGGTGGAATTCACTGTGGCTTAGTGGGCTTGAGGAGGGTTCCATAGAGGAGGGAGAACCTTAAATGGCTCTTAAGGATGACTAGGATTGGGATAGATAGAGAGGAGAGAAGGGGAAAATATTCTAAGTGGGAAGAATATATGCAGAGGCTGGAATGGGAATGAAATGGACAGCGAATGGACCAGTTTTTCGGAAATAAATCAAGAGCTTCTACAGTGCTGGAAAATGAGTTTTCAAGATGGGTTGGGGCCAGACTACAGAAGGCACTGTTTGGATAAAGGCTGTTTGGATTTTATTCCTCAGACCATCAATAGCCAGTCATTCAAGCAGCAATTAAAAGCAAGATGGTGGGGAGAATAATCAGACTTCATTGTGCCAGCTGGTTTGGAGAGGGGGAAAGCCCAGATCTCGGGAGATCTACAATTAGGTTCAAAAATCCAATGACCTAAGGATGATGCAGGATCATGGAGATGGCTTGATAGTAGTTCCATTTGAAAAGGACCTGGAGGGCATCTAGGTGGCTCAGTGGGTAGAGAGCCAGGTCTGGAGAGAGGAGATTCTGGGTTCAAATTTGACCTCAAATATTTTCTAGCTGTGTGACCCTGGACAAGTGACTTAACCCCAATTGCCTAGCCTTTACCACTCTTCTGCCTTGAAACCAGTACTTACCTTTGCTTCTAAGATAGAAGGTAAGGGTTGAAAAGAAAAGAAAAAAGACCAAAAAGGACCCAGAGCTCTATGAGATTACTTATCATCTCAGGAAAAAAGAAAGAGTGGAAGGGATTGAAGGAGGGAGGGAGGAATGTTAAAATTGTTTTTAATGGAAGTGGGAGGAGGGGAGAGGAAATAAAGTACTAAAAAAGAAAAGGACCTGAAGGTTTTAGCTGACCACAGCTAAATGAGTCAGCAGTATGACCTAGGCTTTAATTGTTCCCCTGGAGCCTGTGATGATGAGATCACACCATTTGAAGGACTCTAGTCTTGTTTTATTTTTTTAAAAGACCCCTAGCTTCTGTCTTAGAATCAAAACTAACTATTGGTCCCAAGGCAGAAGAGCAGCAAAGGCTAGGCAATTGAAGTTAAGTGACTTGTCCAGGGTCATACAGCTAAGAAGTTCCTGAGACTTGATTTAATCCCAGAACCTACCAACTCCATACCTGGTGCTCTATCCACTAAGCCACCTAGCTGCCTCAGAAATATGGTTTTAGAGTATCAGTAGAAGCTCTCTGAGGACTGAAGGCACTTAAGAAATGCTTGAATTGCATTGCTAATCTGGAACCCATTCCAGAGGAAAGAAGGGGATAGCATGCTCAGTGGGAAGAATTTGAGCAAAGTCTGAAATGGGAATGAAATGTGACTAGGATATTGATGGGATCTAGAAATCTTAAATCTTAAAACAAGCATTAAGGAGAAGGAGGGAGACTAAGAGACAGAAATAAAGAGACAGAGAGACACACAAAGAGAGAATATGAATGCATTTATTAAGCCCTTACTGTGCACCAGGTACTATACTAAGCAGGGAGAATACATATAAAAGAAAACATGGCAGCATCTGCCCTCATAGAACTTGCATTATAATAGGGGATGAATGCACATAAAGTGATGCTGTGGGGCAGCTAGGTAGCTCAGTGGATAGAGTGCCAAACTTAGAGACAGGAGGTCCTGGGTTATAATTTGACCTCAGACACTTCCTAGTTGTGTGACCCTGGGCAAGTCACTTAACCCCAATTGCCTAGCCCTGACCATTCTATTGCTTTAGAACCAATACTCAGGACTGATTCTAAGACAGAAGGTAAGGGTTTGTTTTTTAAAGGGGAAATTGGAATGGATTAGAGGAGGAGGTAAAAAATAAAACTACCTCCCAAAGGAGAAAGATTGATTGGAAAGGATCTAGATAGCTTGGTAATGGGGAAAACCCAATTAGGAACCTACCCAGAGCCAGTAAAGCACAAAACCCTTGAGCCTATAGGAAACCAAGCTTATTTTACTTATTGAGGTTAGGGAAAAGGTAGATAAACTCTACTGGGTCCCTGTCTCTAAAAAGCTCAATCTCCACCCACTTTTCTATGCTCCCCTCATGAGTAGGCTCTTCTGGTCTTCTAAAGCCCTTCTTAACAGCTCCCTGATCTGTCGAAACCCCAAACCATCTGACTACCTTGCTAAACTAAATATCCCAGGTTGCCTCTAAAAGGCTGAGGAGACAGAATTCCCAGGTGGTCTGAGTCCTTCCCCAAGCCTGGGCTTGGCTTCCTGGGTAAAACCCAAAGTCCTAGATGTAAAACCCTCTGCTTTACCTTCGCCAAATTGTCACAGCCAAATTGTTCCCAGCACTTCAGAGAAACACGAATCTCTTCCCAGATATTCCTCCCAACCCAAGAACCTCCTAGTTTTCCCCAGGAGTTGATGGAGTAGCTGTTCTCCCTTCCAACTCAGAGAGAAAGCAGTTCAGGAGAGACTGTTTTTCTCAGTAAACTCCCCCAACCCCCTTCTGCAGTGCTCCCCCTTCTAGAACCTTCTCCCAAGGTTTGTGGCTCAATTCTCTTCTGTCCTCTTCGAGACAGCCTTTACATTCTTCCTATCCCTTACCCCTTATCTTTACATAGGGAACAGCTGTCTTCAAATCTTAAAGGGTGGTCATAGGACAGAGAGAATAGATTTTTGTTCTGCGATTCAGAAGTGGGACCAGTGGGGTAGCACTTGCCAGGACGAATCAGCTCAGAGCCAGGAAGAACTTGGCAACAGTTAGAGCTGTCCAGTCATGGAGGTGGCTACCCTATGAAATAAAGGAGGCACTGAAAAGACTTAGGCAGAGGACTGTCTTTCATGGATATGGAATGGATGCATGACCTGGGTGGGAGGTCGTCAGCCTGCTGAACTCAGAGCCCTCTTTCCAATCTAAGAGTTTATGATTCTAGGATTCCACGTGTGCACAGTGAATACCCACAGCTCTATGACTGAGGGCTTGGCAGCTAGTGGCTGGCTAGCAGGGGTTGGCTTGGTTTTACTCACTTTTTCCTATTACAGGCATATTGAATTGTTTATCTTCCTTCTCCTCCATGTCCTTTTGGACAGTCTGTTCAGGGGACAGGCCTGGCTTTCATTGCCTTCACTGAGGCCATGACCCACTTCCCAGCCTCTCCCTTCTGGTCAGTCATGTTCTTCCTAATGTTGATCAACTTGGGCCTGGGCAGCATGATCGGGACCATGGCTGGGATCACCACACCTATCATCGATACCTTCAAGGTGCCAAAGGAAATGTTCACAGGTAAATCCTTCTCCCTCTTTCTTCAGCCCTGTGTTCCCCTTCCCCACAGCATCCTTCTGTCCCGCATCCTCTGTCCCCTTGCAGGAGGACAAGAGATGAGCAGCTTCAGTGCCCAATCTCTTGACTTCAACAATATTTGTTGCTTTGCTCAATTCCTTTGCAGGCAGATCACTGAGTTCCCAAGTGCCCAGAAACTTCCTGACTGGTTGAGCTGGTACCTTCAGGGAAAGTGCCAGTCAAATAATTAAGCACTTATTAATCACTCTGTGCCAACGTGAGAAATAACAATATTTGGGCCAGTATCTGGAACTGAAGATCTGCCCTTATTTGTGGGCGAGGACAGTCAGAGGTCTCATCACACCCAGCCTGTAGCAAAGATCTCATTTAGATATTCAACAGTTTGTTTTATAGGCTTTCAACGGTTAATTAACATCCATGATTAACTGAACCGCATGCTCAGAGAATGTTAAAGCAATCATATAAACATTTGGGTGATATTTGCTAAGAGTTAATAACCTGTAGTGCATGGTTAAGATAAGATGTATTGTCAGGCATTTTCATTGGTCCTATAACTAACAGCCTCAATCCATCACCCCGCCACTGGGAGGAGATTTAAAGATAGCCAGAGGAGCATCTCTTGGTCATCAACTCTGAGGAGACTCTAGTGACTATCAATCCTCACAAGAGCAAGCATCACCCTAGACACGTCAAGGTTGTCTTCCTGTTCTTAGGACAAACAAGTCAAATTCCAAAGAAACGCAGCTCATCTCCTGCTGCACGAGTTACCGTTCCCCTAGATTACTACCCAAATCAGAAGTTTTATTCCTCCAGCAGAAGCTCTCTGGATTGGCAGTTGTTACTAAACTCTAATGCACCATACAATGGATATTCCTCTTAACTATGATTATAATTCAAGTATTACAAAACAGTTCGTGTAATAGCTGGGTCTGATTATTTCTAAAATCATGGTTCAGTTGCCTAAGTGAAGGATTGTATGTGATTCCTTGTTTTTATAAGCACCAATATTTCATGTACATTGAGTCCAGGGCATACAAAGGAAGGAGGGGAGATGGATTCAAGGAGTTCATGACCGAATGGGAGAGACAACATGCAAATAACTATTTACAAATGAGATATAGATAAGATAAATTGGAAATAATAACAGAGCAATGGCAATGACAGTAAGAGGGATTAAGAAAGGCTTCTGGGAGGAGGTGAGATTTGAGCAAGAACTTAAAGGAAGCCAGAGAAGCCAGGAGTTGGGGATGAGAAAGGAGAACACTCCAGGCATGGGAGACAGCCTCAAGAGATAGAGCATCCTTTGGAAGGAATCATACAGAGGTCAGGGTCACTGGATCAGAGTAAGAAAAATGAAAAAGGAGGAAAGTGATGAAGAGCTATGAACACCAAATAGAGGCTTTTATATTGAAACATGGAGACGAGAGGGAGCCACTGAAGTTCACCGAGTAGAGGAGTGACATGGTCAGGTAGGGAAATTACCAAAAGCTTTAGTGAAGGATGGACTGGAGTGGAAGAAGCAAGGAGAGCAACTGGCAGTCTCTTGCAGTAGTCGGGCAGGGGTGATGGAAGTTTGCACCAGGATGATAGTGGTGGCAGAGGAGGGAAGAGAATACATATGAGAACTTTTTTTGAAGACAGGACAGGGCAACAGATTGAATGTGGGAGGTGAGAGAGTGAACAGTCAAAGATTACATCTCCTCTGTGAGTCTGGGTGACTGATTGCTGGCTGGGCTCTGTCTCAATTTCCCCACCAGAACTTCATTTCTTTGGTTGGGGAAATTGATGTGAGATTGGTAATGATGTCCTTTGTGAATCTGTGCCAATGCCTTTCTTGGCAAGTGGGAAAGAAGCTGCTGGTGAGGTCAGAGCGCCAGGAGGAATTGGGGGAGGTCATAGGGCACCATTTCAAGGCTTTGCTTGGGCAATGACAAGTTTCCTTTCCTCCCTGATCCATTTGGCAGACTACAGGTGTGGGTGCGATAGGACAGGGCAGAGCCTCAGCTCTACCTAAATCCTACCATGAGTAACTGGGTCCCTCCCTACGTAAGCCAGTGAGTAAGTAATAGAGCTGGGAGTCAGGCCTTTTGGGTTCTTTTCCCATTCCATCAAGAACTTCCACGGCACTCTGAGAATGTTCCCCAGCAACCCTTCAGGACCTTTCCAGGCTAATATAGGTAGTCATACTCTTGCTTGATGCCTGTCAGAGCAAGGGTGGCCACAGGCACAGTATTACCCACTTGGCTACCTTCTCCTTTCCCCAGACCTCAGCCTCATCTCATTCCTTGGAAGTGATAAAGAGGGCATAAAGTCTTCTAATGGAGGGATTCTGAATCGAGCCCAGGCTGTCTCTCTACAAGACCACAAGTAGTGAGGCAATAGATGAGTGCCACCAAATGGCATCAGAGGTGCTTGGTGATGGTGACCATGGGAGCTATCAGTGCTCCTTGGACCAGGGTGGTGCTGACTCCTAGTTTAAAGTGAGGGGTGCAGGGGAGAAGTGGCTGAACTGCCTTCCTCTCTGTGGGGGCTTACTTTAGGGACTTGGGATTCTCTATTCTCTTTGCAGTTGGATGCTGCATCTTTGCATTTCTTGTGGGACTCCTGTTTGTCCAGCGCTCTGGGAACTACTTTGTCACCATGTTTGATGACTACTCAGCTACTCTGCCCCTCACCGTCATTGTCATCCTAGAGAATATCGCTGTATCCTGGATTTATGGGACCAAGAAGTAAGGCTCTGACTTGGGGGGAGGGTGTTGGGGATGGGAAGCCTGGGAAAAGGGGGATTCCTTTTTTTAAAAAAACATTTATCTTCATCTTGTAATCAATGCTGTGTATTGGTTCCAAGGCAAAAGAATGGTAAAGTTCAGGCAATGGGGGTTAAGTGACTTGTCCAGGGTCACACTGGAAGTGTCTGGGGTTAGATTTGAACGCAGGACTTCCCATCTCTGGGCCTGACTCTTTAAAAAAAAATAAAACACTTACCTTCTATTTTAGAATCAATACTGTGTATTGGTTCCAAGGCATAAGAGTAGTAAGGGCCAGGCAATGGGGGTTAAGTGACTTGTCTGGGCCTGACTCTTAATTTACTAAGCCACCTAGCTGTCCCTAGAAGATTCCTTCTTAGGGTCTCCTGGCCCTGCCCTGGGAATTACTGGGGACATAAAGAGGGTGTTTCATTCTCAGAACTGATTCCAGTGGGCTGATAACTCACTGACTCTTTCCTCCTGGTGCCACTCAGCTTCCTGCTTTATTTTCAGCAAAATAATTCAGGTTATGCTTGCTGAATTCAGTGGAATTTGTTAAGCACCTATGGCTTTCTGAGCTCAAGTACTTAGAGAAGAATATAGGTTGAAATCGGAAGCTTCCACTCTCATTCAAGATGAGTAGCCTTGTCAAAGAGAAGAGGCATAGCTAAAATAATCAGATAATAGCTCTTTTTTGAAAAAAGTTTTTACTTTCTTTCTTAGTATCAACTCTAAGATTGAAGGGTGAGGGCTAGGTAAATGGGGTTAAGTGACTTGTCCAGGGTCACACGGCTAGTAAATGTCTGAGGCCAGATTTGAGTGCATACGTCTTCAGGGGGTAATGTTGTAGCCCATTTACATGCACCATGTCTCTCTATTGCTCTTTAAGTCACCCCAGACTTTGACTCTTCCAAGATAGCTCTCTGGAAGCATTAAAAGAATAGGAGAGGGGCATCTGGGTGGCTCAGTAGATAGAGCACCAGGCTTGGAGTTGGGAAGACCTGAATTCCAACCTGGCCTTAGATACTTCCTATTTGATTGCCTAACCCTGATCACTCTTCTTTCTTAGACCTGATACTAAGATGGAAGGTAGTGGTTTTAAAAAAATAGGATAAGAATAGAGAGAGGATTCTAAGAATAAAAAGTGGATTTCTTTGGTATAGGGAACTCTTAGATAAGGAAACTTTCTTTCCCGACACAGATCAGCACCTTTTTTCAATTTCTAGTCTTAGGAACACAGAAGTATCTTTGTCAGGGTCACATAGCTACAGGGAAACCTTGAACCCAGGTCTTTTTCTTATTCCAAACACAGCTCTCTATCCACTCTGCCATGCTGGTCCTGGAAGAATATCTCTGTTTTAAAAGATGGATTGTTATTTCAGGAAGTAGCTTAGGATCAAAGTTAAATGTTATGTTATTTCCCAAATGTGATAGTCTGCTTCCTTCCTCCCACTCCATTCCTGGTCCAGGTCATTAGCCATCTCTGTCTGTCCAAGATACCAACAGGATAGATCTGATACAGATAGGATCAGCGCACAGAATGCAATTCATCTGACTATTACAATCTAACCAGATGCTAATAAAAATTAGAGGTGATGGTTATGAAAATACTGATCAAGGAATGAAGAAAAGAGCTATTTTGGAGGTGGTCATAGATCAGATAAGAGAGGTGAGGGAAGAAGAAAGGATAAAAAATAATACCTATATTCTGAACATAGAATATTGAATCACAGTGCTATTACTAATGGAAATAGTGAAGGTAAAAAGGAGTGGATTTAGGAGAAAAGATAATAAATTTGATTTTGGATGGGTTGAATTTGATATGCTCATGAGCCATACAAATAGAGATGCCTTAAAAGCAACTAGATATTTTTGACTGGAAGTTGAAAGAAAAGTCAGGGCTAGAGACGTGTAGATTTCAGAGTCATCTGCACCGTGGTATACAGAGAGGGGAAAACAGTGTTGCACTTGGAAGCAAATGAAAAGATGATTTTTTTAATTAAAAAAATTTAACCCTTACCTTTGTCTTAGAATCAATATCCATATATTGGTTCCAAGGAAGAAGAGTAGTAAGGGCTAGGCAATGGGGATTAAATGACCTGCCCAAGGTGATACAGCTAGGTTTTTGAGGCTAGAATTGAACGTAGCATCTCCCAACTCCAGACCTGGCTCTCTATCCACTAAGCCACCTAGCTGCCCCTCGCTTTCCCCTAGCACTATTTTTTGCTTGTCTTTATTTCCCTAGTGATTTAGCACAGTGCCTAATATTAAAGTGACTTTAGAGCAGAGCCAGAATTTAAACCTGACTCAGGTTTGGAGCTTTTTCCACTACAAAATGCTAACTCCTCTGTACTTCTATTAATACAGCCTGATTGTTGGCTCACGTTGAACTTGTAGTCCACTAAAAGTCATCCAGGTACTGTGTAAGTATTTGTCCAATTGAACCTGGGAAGCTCTGGGGAGGTTGTACTTCTCTAACTTCCACAGCAGAGGGCGTCTGAGCCTGAGCGAACGATCTTAGGTTTGCGGGATCCTAGGGTTTAAACTAGAAGGGATTTTAGAGGCCATCTGGCCTTTTAGTCGCCTGTTATGTTCCCCCATTAGATTTAGAGTTCTCTGAGAAGGACTATCTTTGTCTGGCCTTCCTTCCATTCTGTCTGTCTGTCTGTCTGTCTGTCTGTCTGTCTGTCTCCTTCCAGCCTTTCTTTTTCTTTCTCCTTTTCTCTCTTTCCTTTTTCCTTTCTCTCCTTTCTTTTTTCTCTTTTCTCTTTCTTTTTCTTTCTCCTTTTCTCTTTCTTTTCCTTCTCTTTTTTCTTTCCTTCTCTTTTCCTCTTTTTCTTTCTTTCTTTTTTCTCTTTTCTTTCTCTTTCTTTCTTTCTTTCTTTCTTTCTTTCTTTCTTTCTCTCTCTCTCTCTCTCTTTCTTTCTTTCTTTCTTTCTTTCTTTCTTTCTCTCTTTCTTTCTTTCTCTCTTTCTTTCTTTCTCTCTTTCTTTCTCTCTCTCTCTCTTTCATTCTTTCTTTCGTTCTTTCTTTCTTTCTTTCTTTCTTTCTTTCTTTCTTTCTTTCTTTCTTTCTTTCTTTCTTTCTTTCTTTCTTTCTTTCCTAGGTGGCTTGGTGGATTGAGAGTCAGGTCTAGAAATGGGAAGTCCTGGGTTTAAATTTTACCTAGCTGGGTGACCCTGGGCAAGCCACTTAACCCCCATTGCCTAGTTCTTACCACCTTTTATAGACAATATTGATTCCAAAATGGAAGATTAAAAAAAAGTCTTACCTTCTATCTTAGAATCAATACTAAGTATTTGTTCCAAGGATAACAGCAAGAGCTAAGCAATGGGGGTTAAGTGACTTACCCAATGTCATACCGATAAGAATTTTGCCCTTCTTTGAAGTATTTGCTAACCCCAGTGGTTTAGCACAGTACCTGACACATATTTAATAACTAGCTCCTTATTAAAAGCAGGAGAGGTTAAGTGACTTAGGTTGAGCCTCCCAGGTTGCAGAGGTCATAAATGTCAGAACCCAGAACCTCTTACTGAGAGCCTCTGCCTTCAAGCCCAGGTCCTGTTCGTTCTACTTTCTATTCCTGGGTGCCCTCTTACATCTGGGGAAGGGCAGGCATCGACTCCACCTGCTTGGGGGAAAGAGGTTTGGAAGGATAAGCAGATGGCCATCTAGGCAATCTTGTAATCCTCACTTGTCTGTTACTGAGCCTGGCCCAGGGCACACACGGGCTAAATGGGAAGAAGATGGAGGATATGGATGAGCTCCAGTTCTCACTGGGAATGGCGTTCTCTGACCTTTTTTATGGGATGGCTCCAGAGCCCACGAATGCCCAATCAAGCAGATTTCAGCAGCGAGTACTATGTCGCGACTAGGAGTCTCAGAGGTCGTTTAGACTTGCCTCCCTCCTTTCACCAGTGAAGAGACTCATTGGGTCCCAGAGAGATGACATACAAATCCCTGCTGACCCTTGGCAAGCCACTTAGCCCTTGCCACTCTTTTATCTTAGAATTGTTACTGATTTCTAGATTTAAGAAAGTGATGGTGAGATTGTGAGATAATTAGATAGTGTGTTGTTCTATGTGTATATTCCCCCTCCATAGAGCTGATAGTTAAACATTTTCTTGGCAGTCACCCTGGTTCAAGCCACAATCACCTTTTACTTTAACTGTTGCCCTAACTTCTGGATTTCTCCATCCTCCCCTCTCCAAACCATCCTCCATAAATTTTATCAAGCTATATTCTCTTCTATTCTTTTTTAACCCTTAATTTCCATCTTAGAATCAATACAAAGTATTTGTTCCAAGGCAGAAGAGCAGTAAGGACTGGGCATTGGGGGTTAAGTGACTTGCCCAGGGTCACACAGCTAGGAAGTATCTGAGGCCATCTCCAGCCCTTTAGCTGCCCCTAAAACTATATTCTTCCCTGCTTGGAAAATTCTGGTTTTCTTCATTAGCTCTAGGATCAAATCTACACTTCCCTATTTTACTTTTAAAGTCCTTCATGAACCAAGTCCAGCCTAACTTTCCAGGTATATTGTATATTATTGTCCTTTACATATTCTATTTTGGTTTTCAGTTATTTTTGAGTTGTGTCTAAATCTCCATATACAGTTTGGATTTTCTTTTTTTTAATATTTTATTTGATCATTTCCAAGCATTATTCATTAAAGACATAGATCATTTTCTTTTCCTCCCCCCCACCCCCCATAGCCGACGCGTAAGTCCACTGGGCATTAGATGTTTTCTTGATTTGAACCCATTGCTATGTTGATAATATTTGCATTAGAGTGTTCATTTAGAGTCTCTCCTCTGTCATGTCCCCTCAACCGCTGTATTCAGGCAGTTGCTTTTCCTCGGTGTTTCCACTCCCATAGTTTATCCTTTGCTTATGAATGGTGTTTTTTTCTCCTGGATCCCTGCAGATTGTTCAGGGACATTACGCCGCCACTAATGGAGAAGTCCATTACGTTCGATTATACCACAGTGTATTAGTCTCTGTGTACAATGTTCTCCTGGTTCTGCTCCTCTCGCTCTGCATCACTTCCTGGAGGTTGTTCCAGTCTCCATGGAATTCCTCCACTTTATTATTCCTTTGAGCACAATAGTACTCCATCACCAACATATACCACAATTTGCTCAGCCATTCCCCAATTGAAGGGCATCCCCTCATTTTCCAGTTTTTGTCCACCACAAAGAGCGCAGCTATGAATATTTTTGTACAAGTCTTTGTGTCCATTATCTCTTTGGGGTACAAACCCAGCAGTGCTATGGCTGGATCAAAGGGTAGATATTCTTTTGTCGCCCTTTGGGCATAGTTCCACATTGCCCTCCAGAATGGTTGGATCAGTTCACAACTCAGTTTGGATTTTCTTAGGAAAGATACTGGAATGGTTTACCACTTCTTTCTCCAGCTCATTTTACAGTTGAGGAAACTGAGGCAAGCAAGGTCAAGTGACTTGCATAGGGTCATACAGCTAATAAGTGTCTGACTCCAGATTTGAACTCATGAAAGTGAGTCTTCCTGATTCTAAGCCCAGGGGTCTGTTCATTACACCACCTACATGCTCCATATTATCTATTACTACCCTTTATACATCCAATAGACTAGTCAAACTGGTCACCTTGATCTTCCTGAAACATGGCTCTTTGACTTCTTACTTTATACAAATTATGCTCCATATTTGGAAGGCCCTCCCTCCTTCCATCTACCTCTTAGAATCCCTGTGTTTTGGGGCAGCAAGGTGGTTCAGTGAATTGAGAACCAGACCTTGAAATGGGAGGTTCTGATTTCAAATATGACTTTAGTTTCCAGCTGTGTGACCTTGGGTAAGTCACTTAACCCCCATTGCCTATCCCTTACCACTCTTCTCCCTTGGAACCAATACTTAGTATCAATTCTAAGACAGAAGGTAAGGGTTAAAAATGTTTTTTTAATTAAAAAAATTCTTCCAAGCTCAGCCCAAATGGCACCCTCTGCACAAGGCCTTTCCTAAGCCGCTAGTGCCTTCCTAGTCCAAGATTACTTTGTATTTCTTTGGATATCTCTTCTATGTATTTTTAAGTATACATTGTTTTTCTCTAGGTTAGAAAGTGAGCTTTTTGAGGGCAAGAACTGTTAAATGTTTGAAACTCCAGCACGATATGATACAGTAAATATTTATCAATCACCTACTACATGCCAGATACTGTGCTAAGTGCTGGGGATACGACAGGAAAAGAAAAGGCGGCCCCCCTGCCCGCAAGGAGCTTATAGTCACTAGAGGGACACAGACCCCAAAAGGAAGCTCAGAAGTGGGGATGGAATGGGCGTACTCCCAGGTGAGTGTGCTGGGGCACCACGATGATGGTAGGGTAGCATCCAAAGTGTGCAGAGTTTGTTGGGCGTCTGAGCCCTCTTTATTTGGAGGGTTTGGGAGAGGAGTTGTCCTCCTCCCTCCAGCTTCCAATCACAGTGGCAGAGGCTCCTGAGGTCCTGATGGGACATGAGAATAAAAGCTGAAGCAATCTATGGGATGATGTATTTCCTGGTGATGAGCTTTTCTCGGGGGTGGTCATGACAATGGTGGAGTAGCAGCCATAGAGGAGAGCTGGTGGGAAATGAAGAGTTGGCTGGGTTTCTATGCAGCACCTAGCTCGGTACCTTTTCTTTTGTTCTGTAACATAGATCATTTTTATTATATTAAATTCAAAACTGTACAAACAAAACCAAGGTTAAAAGGGGGTAAGGACAAGCCATCATTTGCTTTAAAATATTATGTCCAATTAAATACTTAAGTCTTGAACATTCTCACCACCCCCTCAAATACCTTAATTCATCGTTTCATGGCATCTAGAGCTAAAGAGGAGTTCATTGAATGAGAGAATAATGTCATTGCTCTATAGAAATCATTTGTAATGAACATCATTTCATATGTAGGGTTTTCCTTTTAAAGGAAAAATTAAAAAATAACAAATGATATTGTGGATTTAAGATAGGAAACACAAGGTTCTTAATAAATTCTTGATTCATTGTTGAAAGATAGAAGATTCAACTATATTATTATATATTATGTATTGTGAATTAGAGGCAGCTAAGTGACTCAGTGGGCCTTCCTAGAGTCAGGATGATTTGAGTTCAAATACTTCCTAGCTGTGTGACCTTGAGCAAGTTACTTGGAGGCTGCCTGCCTCAGTTTCCTTATCTTTAAAATGGGGATAATAATAGCACCTCCTTGTTGGGGTTGTTCTGAAGATAGCATGAGATAGTAATTGTAAAGCTTTGCTTTGTTCGATGGTTTCTGACTCTTTAAGACACCATTTGAGGTTTTCTCAGCAAAAGCACTAGAGTGGTTTGTCATTTCCTTTTCCAGCTCACTTGACAGATGAGGAAACTGAGGTAGGCAGTCTCTGAGTACCTTGCCCAGGGTCACACAGCTAGTTAGTGACTGAGGCTGAATTTGAACCCAGGTCTTTCTAACACTGGATCAAGATACTGGAGTGGTTTGCCATTTCCTTCTCTGGCTCATCTTACAAATGAGGAAACTGAGATAAATAGGGTTAAGTGACTTGTCCAGAGTTACATGGTAAGTTCCGGAGGCCACATTTGAATTTAGCTCTTCCTGACTCCAGACCTGGCACTCTATCCACTGGGCCACTTAGCTACTTGTGAAGTGTTTTGTAAACCTAAAAACATTGAATAAACACCAGCTATTGCTGTTATGACTGCATGTAGAGCTCTGAGCTAGGCACTGTGAGCTGAGGCCAAAGAAATGCTCTGAAAGACTTTTCCATGTACCTGAGAATCACAGTATTCACCCTCCCTATACCAATCCCTTCCAGCTTTAGACTGAAGACCCTAATCCTACCAGCCCTATAAATCCCAGCTCAAATGCCATCTCTTCCATGAAGCCTTCCTGATTCATCTAGGTGTAAATCATTGTGCCTCTTGGTTTGCACCTATCTTCCACGTGAATTGTGTCCCATTCTTAACTCAAATGTTTTGCATCGATATCTTGTTCCTGATTAGATTGTGAGGTCCTTAAGGCAGGAACCATGTCAGAATTCAAATCTGTCTTTGAGAGTTTGGCACTCTGCACATGGTAGGTGCTTCATTGGTGGATATTGAACTGAATTAAACTTTTATGGGTGAACGATTAAATGTCATATCAACAACTACAAATTAATGTAGTCCATAGAACCCTACACCTGACTTCGGGGGGACTTGAGTTCAAATTCCTACTCTATCCATTATGGCCTGTGCATATCTATGGGCAAGTTATTTCACTTCTCTTGGGCTCAGTTTCCTCATTTGTTAAATAGGCATACATGGATGAGGTAATTCCCAAAGTCCCTTCCTGCTCTGATATTAGCTTGATGGTCTTGTGAATATGTGATTAAAAAAAAATCCTCACTAAGTATTGGTTCCAAAGCAGAAGAGTAAGAGCTAGGCAATTGGGCTTAAGTGACTTGCCCAGGGTCACCCAGCTAGAAAGTGTCTGAGGTCAGATTTGAACCCAAGACCTCCCATCTCTAGGCCTGGCTCTCAGACCACTGAGCCAGCTGCCCCCTTGAATACATCATTTTTATGATGATTGGGGTAAAGGAGAGAACAGAAAGGGAGAGAGTTGCTTCCTACTTTCTAGGAGTAAAGAAGAGCACACTGAGAAAGCTTCTTGCTGATGATGAGTTCTGAGCCTGGCGGATGTGTGAGGAGAATGTCCCTTGTTCCTGAGTGATGTGATGAAAAATACCCACATGTGTGCTTTGGGGACTCGGATGGTGTTTGGACATTTAATCCATCTCTTCCTGTCCTCTCTGCTTTCTTCCCTTGTCAGGTTCATGCAAGAGCTGACGGAGATGCTGGGCTTCCGCCCCTACCAGTTCTATTTCTACATGTGGAAGTATGTGTCCCCGCTGTGTATGGCTGTTCTCACCACTGCCAGCATCATCCAGCTGGGTGTCACCCCACCAGGCTACAGTGCCTGGATCAAGGAGGAGGTGAGGAGAAAACAGGGCACCTTTTCCCAAGCTTCCCCTTCCCATGGGGTTCCCAGTTCCAAAAGGCAAGGCCAGATGGCGCCTCAAGGTAAGGAGCCATGGAATCCCCTGCATTCCTCTCCAGTCACTCTCATTTCTCAGATCTGATTCCTTATTCATTCTCAGTGGGGAATTGATACTGCACTTTGCAGTGGGGGAAACTGAGGCCCAGGGAGGCTAGGTTGGTTAATCACAGTGATTAAGTAAGCTTAGTAATAGAGTTAAAGCTCAGTCTCAGGTCTCTTGATTCCTAGTCCACTCTTGCCATTATAGGGTGTTTCATTTCAGAGTACTGGTTCTGGAGCCAGATAACCTGGGTTCAAATAATGACTATGGCTGCCTAGGGAATCTTGAGCAAATCATGTAGCTTCCAGGGGTCTCAGTTTCCCCATCTGTAAAATAATGGACCAGGGCATTTGGTCTCTCTTCAATACTGTGGAATGTAAGGGCACAAGGAAAGACAGATAGCCATGTCCCCCTGGGTTGCCTAACACAGTCCCCTGGACCCAGTAGGCACTTAACAAATATTGACTAAAATGAACTGGTGAGGAGGGTCAGAGAGAGAGAGCTTTCTTATAGTCTTAGGGAGAAGACCAGGCAGGGGTGACCAACTAGCTGATGTCTTCACTTAGTGTACCTTGCCCTCACTTCTCTCAGGCGGCAGAACGGTATCTCTATTTCCCCAACTGGGCCATGGCTATTCTGATCACGCTCATCGTCCTGGCTGTTCTGCCCATTCCGGTTGTCTTCATCCTACGCCAGTTTCACCTGCTGTCAGATGGCTCCAACACCCTTTCTGTGTCCTACAAGAAGGGCCGGATGATGAAGGACATCTCCAACTTGGAAGAAAATGATGAAACCCGATTTATCCTGAGCAAGATGCCCAGCGAGACTCCCTCCCCAATGCCAACCCATCGATCCTACCTTGGCCCAGGAAGCACATCGCCCCTGGAGATGAGCAGCGCCCCCAATGGACGCTATGGGAGTGGATATCTGCTGGCCAGCACCCCTGAGTCTGAGCTGTGACCACTGTCACTCTACTTTCCACCCTCCATTCCCCTGCCCTGCCTCTCTGGTCTACTCTCCTATTTACTGCCCATATTCCTGACCGGTGGTGGTACCATCCCCAATTCAACTGGCTATTGGATTCTCAGAGCCACCACCTTGCCTCTATAGAATCATTCCTGGGACCTTTCTCAGTGTAAGGATCAAGGGGTTGGGAACGTGTTCCCTTCTCCACTACCCCCCCCCCATGTTTGTCTGTCTCTAACTCAAACCATCCCCTTTCATACCTCTAGCCAAATTATGCACCCTAGGAGGTGCCATCACAATAGTTTAGGTGCTGTGGTGGCTGTGTCAGAGATGACTCAGGAATCTGGATTCCCAGCCCAGCAGCTATTCCAGGTGACTCCTGAGGCATCCCTTTCAACTCTCTCCCTGTTTTCTGCCACCTTGGGTTCTCTCTTTTGGTGTTTTCTTGCTGTTTACCTGGATAGAGCTTGATGAGACAGTGACTCCAATAAGACTGAAAATTCCTCTCTTGGGATCAGCAGGTTACCCTCCGGAAAGATGCTCCCCCTTTCCCCTCCTTAGAGGTGCAGGTAGTGGCTAGGGTGGGCTCAAAGTCTGTCTTCAGGCCTGAGGTTTTAGGAGCAGGGCCCTCCTTGTGCCTGACCCTGACAGAGGAGGGGAGTGGGGAATGGGGAGTCCATTCTGTGTCTAAGATCTAGCAGCAATATTCCTGCTATTGCCCCAAATGATCGAGATCTCACTCAGGGACCAGGATAAGGATCTTTCCCACCTATGGGGGAGAAAAAAGACAGTGAAATATTGTAGGATGCCACTTTTACCATGCGTGTACACATCCATCCATCCATCCATTCATCCTACTGTCTGTCTCCTCATGTCTTTGAGGATAACTCTGACTGGGGCCAGGTCAGTGTCTCCACTTGGCAATGCCCTGCTTTACCCACATGTTATATTGCTGTCAGCTCTGAATCAAATCTGGGATGGGAAACACCCCTTTTCCCCCTAGGGGCAGTGACCTCTGACTCTCTCCAGACTCTGCTCCAGGGAGCAAGGATAGTTGGGAGTGAGGTGAGATGGGGGCAGAGGGCAGCTCCCAAACTTGTTTTGAGAAGCACACAATTTCCCCTCTCGTCCCCACTGCCACCATTCCAGGCAGGGGACAGTAGTCCTTCTCTCCACTGGCAGCTACTTCCTCCAGAGCAGGAGGACCCTGGGGTCTAGGGGAATTCTCTGTGCTCCTAGGAGGGTAGGGGGGCTCTGGCCCAGGACCTGCCTTGCCTATGGTTGGTCAAATAGGCACAGGGTGGAGAAGTCCTCAGGTCTGGGGTAAAGAGTTCCAATTTCACTGCCTCCTCAGCCCTGATGGTCACTCTCACACTGCACAATCCCTTCAGGACTTTGCACAAGCCCAATGACAACACCACTGTCACTATGACTCCCTCTCCATCTCTTGCAGAATTCCTCTCTTCCCCCTATCCTCTACCTCCCCCACTTTAGAACCACTCCCACATCTCATAGGTCCCATCTCACAGGGAGCTTAACAGAATCCTTCTGCTTCAAGGGAGAGTGGACCCTGCCCTGATGAGTAAGTTCCTTTAGACTCAGAAGGTAAAGTGGCTTATGGAGCAAAACTCAAATCCAGGTCCCATGACACCGAATCCAAGGTCCTTTACATAACATTATGCCCAGTATTCTCATCTGGACTTGCTTGGGTGAGGGCTAGCCCCGCAAGGGGAGACAGGATTTCTGAACACAAACATGGAATCACAGGACCTGAGTTCAAAACTTGGTTCTATCACTTGCTACTTGTATATGTAAAATAACCTGCAAAACAAGGGTGTTGGACTAGATGACCCCTAAGGTCCTTTTCTGCTCCTGATTCTACAATAATGGTGGGGAGAAGGGACCTTAGAATAGTGCAGATGAATAAAACATCCTCTGTGCTTCAGAATCGAATTGGAAATGGGATATTTGATGCACAAATTGAAAAATTACTGAATGAATCCCCCCCAAAATTTTCCCTGGATTAGAGACTGAACCTCTGCCTTTCGAAACTTCCTCCAAGGCAAGCATATTAGTGTCTGTGCTTAGACCAGGTCCCTGAAGTACCTTCCCTGGATGTGGCCAAGGTTTCACTCAGGATTGGGGGGGGGGTACAGACTGAGCTTAGGATCCCCTCCTCCTCTCTCCCTCTTCTGCGCTTTGGCCATCCCCTTCCATTTTCTCATCTTCCATTGTGCCTACCCTAATCTCATTTCCTGACTGCTTCTTCCTTGTCTTGTTTCCCCCTCTCTCTTCTTAGGGCCTCCTGGGTAGGAGGACCTTATTTCCCCGGTAGAGTGAGCATATGGATGAATCTGTCCCAATCTACAGTGCCCTCCACCTCCCAGAGACTGATTATTCCTCCCTTTTCCCATCCCCTCCTTAGCCCTGAGTTTGATCTCCAGTGAAATTAGGCAGGGAAAAGGAAATTTAAAAGCCCAAGAGAGACAATACATTATATATAATATATATATAATATTCTATATATTCAATTTCTATTGTATATATGATCTGTACATGTTCGTGTAAATGCTGTTTAATGAGAAGCCCAAAGCAGTGGTTAGTGGACTATTTTCATCCTCAGTGCTGTACAGATATATTTTCATTGTATATTTGATATTTCTAATTTTTTTTAGTGTTTGGCCGGGTCAGAGTCCAGCCTGGCAGCCTGCAGGGGCAGGGCGCTGGGCTGGCATGGGGGGAACCACTCTTTTGTTTTCTGTGGGGTTCAGTATTGCATTGTGACCATTCACCGTAGGCTGGGGCCCAGTTCCAGCTGTGTTTTTGCTATGTGTTAGCCCTAGAGCTCCTTCACTAAGTGAGTAGGAAGTTTGTGCAGGAGTGTGTTAGGATTCGTGATCCGTTGTGTCTATTGCTTCTCCGGGCCTCTTACCCCCTCCTGCCTGCTGCTGTCCCACACTAGACCTTGGACTGAGATCCTAGAAATGAGGGGAGAAAAAAGGCCCCCACCGGTGGGGTGTCCTTTACCTATTGGGTTGGGTTTGTTTTTTTTGCCTTGGGACAACAAAGGCCTTAGTCTGGAGAGTAAATTTCACCCCAGGGTGATGTGTGACTGTGTGTCTATTTGTCTGTCTGTCTGTCTGTCTGTGAGTAGCCAAAGTGAGCTAGAGCTCTATGGATCCCGTGTGTTTGGAAGTGGTTTGTATTTGTACATGGGCAGGAACAGGGCCTAGTGGAGTAAGCCATCACCATCCTGGCCACTCTTCAGACACAGAGAAACCTTCTCTTCCTACCTAAACCTTCTCTTCCCACCAAAAACTTAGGTACTCCCGTCAGGTTCATAGTCCCTCCAAACAGGGGGGAGGTCCTTCCACTGATCCCCCTGCCTCCATGCTTATCGCCCCTGACAGTGAAGTAAGCTTAGCTTGGTAGGTTGGCATGAGTATGTAGAAAGCAAATTGAAGGAGTCTCTGCTGTTATTAGAGACTTTGAGGTTCTGTGGTTTGGATTACTGGGGACAAAGTGCTAGACTGGAAGAGTGGGGGAGTACAGAGGCAGCCACACTATCCTGTAACCAAAACTCCAATTTGTCTCCTTTGTGGAGTGGAAGAGTTTGGGTGATGAGGACCGAAGACTAGCCTCTGGGATCCTAGGAGACAGGTTCCTGGGAATGGGAGGCATTACTTTTTGTGTCCTCTGCTCAACTTCCCTAATTACTGTTCCACTAGGTCAAATGCATTCATTAAGGATTCAGAATTCATATGCAAGAAGCCAAAGGTAACCAGATGGCCTCAGACAAAATCTTCCCCTCCCCTACTCAGGTTCCCCGTTATTCCCACGGTCGCCATCTTCCCGGAGGACTCTCCTTTGGTATGGACGGCCCAGGGAGCATCCAGCCCACTACTGGGAGTCATGGCCAGAGCATCACAGAGGAGAAAGTTGGACAGGAGCTGAGCAAATCCCTGTTTCCCCTCCTGCTCCTATCACCAGCTTCTTGCTCAGGGAGATTTTTTTTTCCTCCACTGTTCTAGCAAAGGCACTCTGCCAAGAACCAAGGCTAGGCTCTCTTGAGATATTGGGAATGCGGAAGGGGCCAGTGCCAACCTGAATGGGAACAGCTGGACACAGGGTAGGGTGAGGCTTCCCTTTTCTTAATTCTCTCCCCCAGGAGTCAAGTGAGCCTGAGCAGGTGTGGACAGGCTCCCAGTCCAGAGAGCCTTTTGCTTTCAAGCAATAAGTGCCCCATAGTGTTGGGACAATCCCTTAGAAGTGAGTCTGATGTTAGCTGTGTAATCTGTGGCCTGTGAGCTGCTATTAGAAGCTGCTGGTGGTCTTGGCCTCCAATGCTTGCCCTGCAGTATTACTATTGGTTCCTATGATCAACACATTTCCGCCCTTTTCCCCATCCTTCAATCCTGTCCAAAGTTGTTGGCTTGCCCACCTGCTCTGAATGAGGGGCATTTGGTTTTGCCCCTCAGAAATGCCTAATACCTGCCCCTCTACCCCAGGCTACCAGATTTAACACCCCTCTCCAACATTGTTTGCTTACCTCCCTCCCTCTAGCTCAATGACCCATCTCAAGATCTTTCTCAGTTGAAGATACTGAATTTGGCCCAGAATTCTTTGCACATCCTGGAGACAGCTAAAAGTGGTTTCCTGAGGAGGATTAGCAAGCAAATCTCCCAGGAGGAGAGTCCAAGCTCTTGTTCCCAGATCCTCAAGTTCTGGGGTTCAGATTCGTTTCCTAATTAGGATTGAGACCCAGGACTAGGACGGGGAGGAAGGTTCTCAAGGACAGATGGAGGCCACTGTCTCCTCGCCCAGGTTCTATTGTACAGATATTTAGATATAAGCACACAATTCATAGCCACTTGGTTTTCTAGTCAAAGTTTAAATCCAGTTCAGTCCAAAACATCCCTCCCCTCTCTTATCCCCTCTCCCCAAGAGGTAGCCAGTCAGAGCTCTAATTACAAACTGCCCTACTCCAGGAGGAGGGAACCCAACAGTCCCTCTGAACCCCCTGCCACCCCGCAATGGGGCACAATAAAGTATCTGTTCTTACCAAGCTCTCAATAATTTTGTTTCCTGCTTGGAGGCTGGGGGGTTGGGGAGGGAAGAGTTGTTGTGGGGACTGGAGGGATTGAGGAGGGGTATAACATAGGGGAAGAAGTCAAAAAAGCAGAAAAGGGAATGATTGTGATAGGCAGCACCAAGGAACTGGTTGTAAAGAGAAGGATCTTATAGGAATCTGGACCAGGGAAGGGGCCAGATCCAGGCCACATAGAGGAGAGAGCATCAGAAGGCAGGAAGCTAACAAACATTGAAGTACTTACTTTGTACCAGCTGGGCAGCTTAGGTGGTACAGTCCACAGAGCACTGGGTTTGGAATCAGGAAGACTCAGCATCCTGCATTCAAATCTGCGATCAGAAACTTAGCTGTTCGATCCTGGGCAAGTCACTTCACCCAGTTTCCTTTTCTGTAAAATGATCTCAAGAAGGAAATGACAAGCCACTCCAAGTATCTCTGCCAATAAAACCTCAAATGGGGTCATGAAGAGTTGGATACTGTACCAAGCTCTGGGATAAAGCAGAAACAAAGACAATCCCTATCCTCAAGAAGCTTACATTCTTTTTATTGTTGACCCTTTCATTCTGCCTTAGAATCCAAATTAAGTATTGGTTCCAAGGCAGTAAAGTAGAAAGGATTAGGCAACTGGGGTTAAGTGACTTGCCCAGGATCATATAGGTAGGAAGTATTTGAGGCTAGATTTGAACCCAGGACCTCTTATCTCCAGGACTGGCTCTTTACCCATTGACCCACTTCTCTGGCCTGGAGTTTACATTTTAATACTGGGAGATGAAACGCAGAAAGGAGTCAGTGTCAGAGGCATGTTGTAAGGCAAGAAAGCCCTAAGGTTTGAGGGGAATTTCAGGGTGAGACTACATCTGAAGCTTGAAGAAATAGGAGGTAACTGAAGGATGCTCCAGTAGAAAGTCACCAGTGGGACAAGAGGCTGGAAGAGGAAGATATGAATTTTAATTCTACCACACACTATCTATGTCACCAGAGACAAAACAGTAAATCTCTCTGGGTTGGACTCTGTAGCCTCTAAAGCCCCTTTCAGTTCAATCTGTGATCCTATGAGAAAAGAAGGTAGAATGGGGTGGGGAATCCATACAGATGCCATGCAATGAGGACTGAGCTGAAGGCTGAGCTTGCCCAGGATTCCCTCAGGCAATGGCTGCTGGGACAAGGGCTTTGGAGTCTTGAGATTGCCTCCACCAGTCCCATCTCCAAAGCTGGCTACAAAACTCTTATTGATTCTTAGAGCTGGAAAGAATCTCAGAGGCCATCTAATTGTTAGAGCCCTAATTGTGAGAAAGATTCCCTTGATATTGAACCCAAATCTATCTCCTCATCAGAGCCCACCGAGTCCTACCCTCTGGGACCAAGCAAAGGAAGTTTAGTTCTTCTGGCTTGGTTCTCTTCTCTTGGAGATATAAATACGGCAGACACAAGCCCCCCTCAGCCTTCACCAGGCTCAACTTCCCCAGTTCCTTCAGTGCAGTCCTTTCATCATTGGGGCCCCTCTTCTCTGATTATACTCAGGCTTGTTAAGCAGTATGACTGCCAGAAGTGAACCCAGCATTCCAGCTGTGCCCCAACCAGGTTAGAAGGAGAAAGGACTAAAGGATCTGCCTTCACGAGAGCCATAGTGGAAAGAATGCCCTGTAAGAGACAGGACTGGGAAAGAAGGTGGGCTGGTCTTGTGATCAACAGCAATAAATAATCAATGGACTTCCCTTAGGAAGGTTCCCCAGCAATCCTCTGGGGGCTTTCTGGGAAGAGCAAAAGATCATAGATTTAAAGAAAGGCAACAACTAGGTGGTGCAGTGGATACAGTGCTGGACTTGTAGTCAGGAAGACCCAAATTCAAATTTGACCTGACACTTACTAATTGTGTGCCATCTTGGCCAAATTACTTCACTTGTCTCAGTTTCTTCATCTGTAAAATGGGGATAAGAATAGCACATACCTTCCTCTGCCCACTTGTTTTGTGTGACACAGGAGACAGGGAGCTAGTCTTAGTCTCAAAGGTATTGAGTTTGAATCCTAGCTCTTCCATTTATTATTTGTGAGGTGGTCATGTGGAGCACTGGTCCTGGAGCAGGAAGGTCTAAGATCAAGGCTCTTAGGAACTCTAAACTTTCAGGGAAAGTGCTTTATTGGGAGAGGGAGTTTTCTGACCTGGGAGTTCCCTATACCAGTGAAATCCTAGGTCTTATTCCTCTTCTCCTAAAATCAGGCATTAATCTATTTTACAATCATATAGCTCATATATCTCTATATTGTCCATGTGGATATATACATCCATATATCTCCATATTATCCATAAGGATAACATAATAAATAGCTAGCATTAATATAACATTTTAGGCACTTTATATACCACTACATAAAAATATTTTGTGTATCATCCTCTTTGCTCTCATGACAACCCTAAGATGTAGGTGCTATTATTATCCTCATTTTTCAGATGAGAAAACTGAGGCTGACATAGGGTAAGTGACTTGCCCAGGATCACACAGCTAGTAAGTGCCCGAGACTGGATTTGAATTCAGATCTTCCTTTCCCCAGGACCAACACTCTATGCACTGTGTCACAAAGAGGAAAGACCAACGCTTTGCTGAAATCCAGGTAAAGTCTCTCTGTAGCAATAACCTAATCTTCCAGGATAATAGTGTGGGCTAAGATATGGAAATGATACTTAACACTGGAGAGGTTCCACCTCTCTGAGGATTTCTGACCCTGAGGGAAAACATTGAGTTGATGAGTACTAATTAAGTACCTCTTCTATGCCAAGCACTGAGAGCAAACATAGCTGGAAGAAGGGATCTTGCCTTCTACCTGAGCTTCCCCATCCATTCTGGAGTAAGGAGGATGAAACCTCTCAGATAGCATCTGAGAGAGAAGCAAGAGTGACCTCTGGCCATAGCAACCAGGCCAGGTGGGAATGGGAGGGCCAAGAGCTATGGCTAAGGTTCTAGGGCTCCTGGTGTTGATTGAGATCAATTTTGGGCATCAGAGTTTAGAAAGAAGGTTGATGAGTGGGGAAACATTCAGAGGAGGGAACCCAGAACAGTGGGAACCTGGGTCCTGGATGGAAGGAATTAGGCCATTTGACCTGTGGAAGAGAAAGCTCAGGGAGTAATAGTCAATGACTTTAAAGATTTGAAGAGTGAGCATGTGGGAGAAGCAGGCAGGAAGCAAGAAGCGTTTATTAAGCCTTTCCTATGTGCCAGAAGGACAGTCTCTGCCCTCAAGGAGTTTACATTTGAATGGAAGAAGAGGAATTGGTAAAGGGTAGGGGGGGGAGTACCCACATGGAAGCAAATTCTGCAAGGGGATGGTGGCAAACTCTAGAGAGTGAGAACAGCCAGGAGGAAAATGAAGCATGGTCAGCCTGTCCCTGCCCCTAAAATCGAGACCCAGGAAGGAAATCTCCAATGGGAGAAGGGACCCAATATGGCAGCAGGATATTCTAGAATGAGAAGGCAACTGAACCATGGTGGCAAAGTGCAGGAGAGTCAGGAATGAAGTATGACTGGTGTGAGTTCATCCCCCAAATGGAGGCCTTGGAAGGAACTCATTGATGGAGGCCATCATGGCAGAGGAATGTTGCAAAAATGATTACTCTTGTTCTTTGGCCAAAGGATAGGGGATGTGAAGGGATGGATTTGAGCTTAATACAAGGAAAACCTTCCTGGCAATGAGAGCAGTTCAGACGTTGAAGAATCTATCTCAGAAGGCAGTGAGAACACTCACTAGACTCCATCTTTATTTATTTTTGAACCCTTACCTTCCATCTTGGAATCAATACAATGTATTGGTTCCAAGGCAGAAGAGTGGTAAGGGCTAGGCAATGGGGGTTAAGTGACTTGCCCAGGGTCACACACCTAGAAAGTGTCTGAGGCCATATTTGAACCCAAGACCTCCAATATCTGGGCCTGACTCTCAATCCACTGAGCCATCTCACTGCTCCCTAGACTATATCTTTAAAAGAAGGCCAAATGACCACTTGATTTAATATAGAGGCAGTTGGTAGTGCCATGGATAGAACACTGGATCAGGAGTCAAGAAGACTTCAGCTCAAATCTAGACTTAGACTCTTATGAACTGTGTGACCCTAAGCGAGTCATCTAACTTCAGTTTCCTCATTTGCAAAATGGAAATGACAATAGCAATTCCAGAGTTCTGAAGTTCAAATAAAATAATATTTGTAAAGTACTTTGTAAACCTTCTAGTACTATATAAATACTATTTCTATTATTGTTCTGTGGAGATTTTTGTCTGGTTTGAGTGAGATGAGATAGCCTTTGAGACCCCCTACCAATGGTAAAATTCAATAATACTATGACCGGGCAAGTCTCTTCTAATTTCAGACAAGAGGAAGTTATTCTAGGCATGACCAGCAGAGGGGAGAAAAGCCTGTCAAAATTTTTAGCCCTTCTTTTCTGCTGTTTCATCTAAGTATCACCTTTGTTTCTCTGGTCTTCTCTATACCCATCTCTCTCTATTCCCAATGAAGCAAATGGGGAAACTGAGGCCCTATAAAGTCATGAGACCATAAAAATGTAGGAATCCAGGGATCCAGTCAACACATTTATTCATTCAACCAGGGGTTACCTATTATCTCAAAGATTAAAAATAAAATACTCTGTTTGGGTTTTAAAACCCTTAGTCAACTGGTCTCTTCCTACCTTTCCAGTCTTCTTACCTTTGACTAACTATAAAACAGAAGGATTGACCTGTTTGCTGTTCCTCCCTCAAAACACTAGACCTCTTTCTCTGACCCCCAGCAGTCCTGGAAGGTTTGCCTTACTTACCTCTGACTTCTGGCTTCTTTGAAGGCTCCCCTCAAATCCCACTTTCAGCAAAAAGGCTTTCCCAGTAATCTCCCCCCTCCAAGACCTTCCTTCTGAGATGACCTCCCAGCTATGTTATGTACACGTTGCCTTCCCCATTAGATTGTGACCTCCTTAAAGACTTGTTTGAAGATGATGTCTAGGACCCTGTTTCTCCTAGGGCCCTGACTCAGTTCTGGAATGGACTCAGACTTGCAGCATTCCACAGGGCAGTACCTCTCTTCAGTCCAGTTTCCAAACCTTCACCCATCTACCACAAAAATAAGCTGGTCAGGGGGATGGGAGTGCAGTCAGGGGAAAAGCACCTGGGTGGTTCAGTGGATTGAGAGCCAGGTCTAGAAGTCTTGGGTTCAAATTTGACCTCACCTACTTCTTAGCTGTGATACCCTGGGTAAGTCACTTAAACCCCATTCCCTAGTCCTTACCACTCTTCTGCCTTGGCACTAATACACAGTAAGACAGAAGGCAAGGGTTTAAAAAGATTTAAAAATAAAAATAAGCTGGCCTCTAGAGAGACATCATTCATCTCTCAGTGTTTTGACATCATCACCTGGGTAAGATGCCCATCTTCCTCCTTCTCCATTAGCCAGCTATTGGGATTCAGACCAGGAATTTGGGACACTGGTAGAGAGTAAAGGATTGAGTGGTGGGTTCCAGGTCCTACCCCTCCCCCTGCCCTGAACTCTAATTAATTTAATTAAGCAATTATATACTCAGTGAACTGTACTCTCTACAGCACTGTGCACCATAGGGGATACAAAGGAACACAATACACACCTCCTGACTCCTTGTTTGGCCTTTTGTGTGTACTTTTCAATACTTTACCCTGTGAGGTATTTCTGAATTCATTTATTTGTTTATTCTGTTTTTCTTTGGAAATGAACACTAGTTAATGGCACTGGGGTATATAAGCCTGGGAGGGAGGGAAAGAGTGAAATGGGAACACCCAGGAAAAAAGGCAGAGGAAAATGGCCCAGTGATTAGGGTTTGGGTGCAGTAAGTCTCTCAAGGCAAGAAAACACACCTCATGCGAGAAAAGAAGGAAGTGATACAGTTGAGGGTAAAAAGAACATCTAAGAACCTGAGTGTATGTAATTGGAAGTCAGGGAAATCTAGAAAGAAGACCTGGCTATTCCATTCTGTTCCTGAGAATCAATGAGGGTCTGTGAGGTTCCAAGATAAACAGCCATGGGTAACACTTGAGGGTCATTGATTTGAGACTACCCTGTATTTGAGGTATTTTTCTAGGGCTTCTTCACATGGATACAACAAGTCCAAAGCCTCAGGGGTTTCTAGGATTACCCTTATATGCAGATAAGGAAACTGAGGGCCATTGAGGTCAAGTAATTTGCCTGAGTTGACTGAAGTCATAAATGAAAGAGCTATGGCAATCTCGGTGATATGGATGAATATTTACAAAAATATAAAATTGCCTAGATTGACAGAAGAAGAAATAGAATACTTATATAATATAATATAATATAAGAATACTTATATAATAATCCCATGTCAGAAAAAGAAGTTGAACAAGCCATGAAAGAATTCCTGAAGAAAAAATCCCCAAGGCCAGATGGATTCTCAAGTGAATTCTATCAAACATTCAAAGAACAACTAATCCCAATATCATACAAACTATTTGGCAGAATAAGCAAAGAAGGAGTTCTACCAAATTCCTTTTATGATACAAATATGGTACTGATTCCAAAGCCAAGCAGACAAAAAATCAGAGAAAGAAAACTATAGACCAATCTCCTTAATGAACATAGATGCAAAAATCTTAAATAGAAACTAGCAAAAAGACTCTAACAAGTGATCATGAGGATCATTCACTATGATCAGGTGAGATTTATACCAGAAATGCAGGGATGGTTTAATATTAGGAAAACCATCCACATAACTGACCACATCAACAAGCAAACCAACAAAATTCATGATTATTTCAATAAATGCAGAAAAAGCCTTTGACAAAATACAAAACTAATTCCTATTGAAAACACTAGAAACTATAGTAATAGAAGGGCCTTTCATAAGAATAATAAATAGTATATTTCTAAAACTATCAGCAAACATCATCTGAAATGGGGATAAACTAGAAGCCTTCCCAATAAGATCAGAAGTGAAACAAGGATGCCCATTATCACCCCTATTATTTAACATTGTACCAGAAACACTCACAGTAGCAATTAGAGAAGAAAAAGAAATTGAAGGCATTAAAATGGGCAATGAGGAGATCAAGCTATCACTCTTTGCAGATAATATGATGGTCTACTTAAAGAATCCTAGAGAATCAACTAAAAAGCTAGTGGAAATAATCAACAACTTTAGTGAAGTTGCAGGATACAAAATAAACCCGCATAAGTCATCAGCATTTCTATATATTACCAACACGTCTCAGCAGCAAGAGAAATTCCATTTAAATCACCCTAGACAATATAAAATACTTAGGAATCTATCTGCTGAGACAAATCCAGGAGTTTTACAAACACAACTACAAAACACTTTCCACACAATTAAAACTAGATCTAAACAATTGGAAAAACATTAATTGCTCATGAGTGGGATGAGCTAATATAATAAAAATGACCATTCTACCCAAATTAATTTACTTATTTAGTGTCATACCCATCAAACTACCAAGAAACTTTTTTTTTACTGAATTAGAAAAAAACATAACAAAGTTCATTTGGAAGAACAAAAGAGAAAGAATATCAAGGGAAATAATGAAAAAAATGTGAAGAAAGGTGACCTAGAAGTACTAGATCTTAAACTATACTATAAAGCAGTGGTCATCAAAACAATATGGTACTGGCTAAGGGACAGAAGGGAGGACCAGTGGAATAGACTTGGGGTAAGTGACCTCAGCAAGACAGCCTAAGATAAACCCAAAGATCCTAGCTTTGGGGACAAAAATCCACTTTTGACAAAAACTCCTGGGAAAATTGGAAAACAGTATGGATGAGATTGGGTTTTGATCAACATCTCACACCCTACACCAAGATAAATCCAGAATGGGTGAATGACTTGAATATAAAGAAGGAAAATATAAGTAAATAATTTTGATTACATTAAATTAAAAAGTTTGTACAAACAAAACCAATGCAACCAAAATTAGAAGGAAAGCAACAAATTGGAAAAATATTTATAACAAAAAGCTGTGACAAAGGTCCAATTACTCAAATTTATAAAGAGCTAAATCAATTGTACAAAAAACCAAGCCATTCCCCAATTGATAAATGAGCAAGGGAAAGGAATAGGCAATTTTCAGTTTAAAAAAATCAAAACTATCAATAAGCACATGAAGAAAGTGTTCTAAATCTTTTATAATTAGAGAAATGCAAATCAAGACAACTCTAAGGTATCACTTCACACCTAGCAGATTGGCTAAAATGACAGCAAAGGAAAGTCATAAATATCGGAGGGTGTGTGGCAAAATTGGGACAATAATGCATTGCTGGTGGAGTTGTGAATTGATCCAACCATTCTGGATGGCAATTTTGAACTATGCCCAAAGGGTGCTAAAAGACTGCCTGCCCTTTGATCCAGACATACTACTGTTGGGTTTATACCCCAAAGAGATCATAAGGAAAAAAGATTTGTACAAAAATATTTATAGCCACACTCTTTGTGGTAGCAAAAAATTGGAAAATGAGGGGATGCCCTTTGATTAGGGAAGGGCTGAACAAATTGTGGTGTATGTTGGTGCTGGAATATTATTGTGTTCAATAGAATAATAAACTGGAGGAATTCCATGTGAACTGGAATGACCTTCAAGAATTGATGCAGAGTGAAAGGAGCAAAACCTTATACACAGAGACAGATGGTACAATCGAAAGTAATGGACTTCTCTACTAGCAGCAATGCAATGATCTATGATAATTTGGAGGGACTTTTGAGGAAGAACACTATCCACATCTAGAGAAAGACCTGTGGGAGTAGAAACGCTGAAGAAAAACAACTGCTTGATCACATGGGTCGATGGGGATATGATTGGGAATATAGACTCCAAGTGCAAATATCAATAATATGGAAATAGGTCTTGATCAATGACACATGTTAAACCCAGTGGAATTGTGCATCAGCTACAGGAAGGGGTTGGGGGGAAGGGAGGGAAAGAACATGAATCTTGTAACCATGGGGAAATATTCTAAATTAGCTAATTAAATCAAAATTTTCAATTAAAAAATAAAAAATAAATGAAAGAGCTAACTCTCAAATCCTGCCTCTATCATGCAGCCCCCTCCTCTCCTGTATCTTCCTGAAATTCCTTCCCCTTTTGAGTATTCCCATAAACCCTATCTTCTGTCTTAGGGTCATTGGAGCATAGCTCGAAAGTTGAGTCCCATTCCTCTAAGAGAAAGTAAGCTTGTTGAGGGCAAGGACTTCTCCTTAATCTTTGCATCTGCAGTTTCTACCATAATTCCTTACACACACTAAGTACTTCAGAAAGGTTTGTTGAATTGAATGTCATTCTTTTGCTCAAAAATCTTCCGTGCCTCTCATTTTGTCTCTAGTATAAAATATGAAATCAGCATGGCATTTAAAACCCTCGATATCTTATTTCCAAGTTATCTTCCTAGATTTATTTCATATTACACCCCCTTTATGTTCTTGCCAACCTAGACGACCAGCTATTCTCAGAACTTGACATTCCATCTCCTGGGCCCATTCCTCTTCCAAGGCTGTCCCCCATGCCTGGAATGCTTTTCCTCCACATCTCCGCCTCTCAGATTCCTTAGTTATTTTTAAAGGCTCAACTCAGGTGCCCCTTCTTATGGTAAGCCTTGATATTTCTCCACCCACCCCACCAGTTGTTAGTATTTTCTTCTCCCATAAGTTACCTTGTACTTACTTATATAGATACAGGCTGTAATCCAGCAGTATAATTAGAGGGGGGAAAAACCTGCTTGCAGAAATGATCAATTAATTATTCATTGAGTATATCTTGCTTCTATGGGGTATACAGAGTCTTCAGGGAAGATGAGTACCTCTGAAATGAGGGCTTGTTTAGCCCTTTTTGGGGGCTGCTTTTCACATTTGGTATTCACCTGCCACCCAGCTTTCACCTATGACTCTAAGAAGCTGTAGCATGAGCAGTGGTCACACTTCAGTAAACCATATCTGCAGAAGGGTCAAACCAGGCTGAGAGTAACCCAAAGGCCTCAACCCATTGATGAGTTACATGGGTTTCTACCTCTGTCATGTGAAGACTTCCTCTGGTGGAATGGGCAGATGAGAACAATTTATTCCATGAAGACTGAAGCTCAGAGAGTGGCAGAATAGACAGCTCTAGCCCCTTCTTCTCCCACCTTTCACCAAGGGTGATTAATTACTTCCAGGAAGGGAAGCTGAAGTTGGGTCTAGTGGCTTTTTTTTCTCATCAGAGAGAGAGGGTACAAGACTGGGATTATATCTATCTGCTTCCTTAAATATTGTTATTCTAGGAGATGTGATTTTAAAAGTTTCAAGCTAACTTAAAAAAAAAAAACCCTTTCCTTCCATCTTATAATTAATACTAGGTATCGGTTTCAAGGCAGAAGAGTGGTAAGGACTAGGCAATGGAATTAAATGACTTGCCCAAGGTCACATAGCTAGGAAGTGCCCAAGGTCACATTTGAACCCAGGACCCCCCATCCCTAAGCCTGGCTCTCAATTCACTGAGTCACCTAGCTATTAAGCAGGATCTCAAGTTTTATATCCCAAGTTGACTCCCTTCTCAGAAAAAATACCAGTTTCAAAATGGACACCCATAGTAATTAGCAAAGAAATTCATTTATCCAAGTCAAAGCAAAACAGAATTTAGAGAAATATAGAGGAATATATACTAGCCAATAAAAAGCAAGGGAGCTCTCTTACTTTGAAAGAGATAACTCATCTCAAACAAGAGAGAGTCTTAAATCACATCCAAGAGGAAGTTCTCCAAAGTCTCTAGAGTAATGAGCTAGGGACAGGGCCATGAGGGAGGCTTCTACCTCCTCTCTTGTTGGCTTCCTCCCAGAGTCCTTTCCTTCAGCAAGCTGAAGTGGAGTTGCCATTTTCCATCATGTCTCTTAAAGCTGTTAGTCAGAAGTATCTGAAGCCAATGCAGAGCCCAAATATGGAGACTCAAAGAAGACTGAAGCACCCTTCCTCTCTCCCACTCTCACCAGTTCTGTCTGCCTTGTCCCCTCAGGCAGGCTCAGGACACTTCAGAATCTTCATATTGGTAGAGAGAGGCTTTGGGACTTAGATTACATATACAAAGTGGTCAAATACAAGATAGAGCAGAAGGGAAGGTATTGGAAGTTAGGGAGATCAGGAAAGGTTTCATGAAGAAAATAATGCTTGAATTGCATATTAAAGGGAAAAAACGGACTCTTTGAGATAGCGATAAAGTGGGAGTGAATTCCAGGTATGATGATGGCCAACACAAAGACCATCAGATAGAGTGTCATGAGTGAGGATCAAGGAAAAGGCCAGTTTGGCTAGATTTCAGTGTTGGGGGAAGAGGGAGAGTAATGCCCAATGAAGATAGAAAGGAAAGATAGTGCCAGATCATATAGAGTCCTGGCCCCTATATATAGTTTTAAGAGCTAAACAGAAGAGTTTATATTTTATTCCAGAGGCAACAGGGGTTGGATGAGTAGAGGAGTCACATGACCAAATTTATACTTGGGAAAATTACTTTGGTAGTAGCAGCAAGTAAAATGAATTGGAGTGGGAGGAGAGATTCTTCAATCTTCTTTTGATGCTAGGAGACCAATTAAGAGGTGGCTCCATTCATCTAGATAAAAAGTGATAAACTAACATGATAATTGTGTGAGTAGAGAGAATGGATTTGAGATGAGGGATGCTGTAAAGCTAGAAACCGAGAGATCTGGCAAACAATGGGGAATATTGGGGGGGGGGGAAGAAGAGTGACAAATCTAGGATAATGCTAAATTTATGAACTTGAGACACCAGAAGCAGCCTCAGACACTTACTAGCTATGTGATCATGGGCAAAGCACTTCACTTTGTTTGCCTCAGTTTCCTCACTTGTAAAATGAGCTGGAAAAGGAAATGGCAAACTATTCCAGTATCTTTGCCAAGAAAACCCCAAATGAAGTCATAAAGAATATGACAAAATTCATCAACAACAACATTGGGCAAATCATTTCACCTCTCAATCTGTAAAATAATAACACTTTGGGAAATAAAATGTGTACTAATTACACTGTGGGGTTATTTGAACTATACACTATCCTCACCCCTAAACAATAACTTTGTTCCCTGCCCCTGAACCTTTTCCATCTAGGCTTCCATCAGGTAATTAGGTAGAGAAGTTGTTTCAAGGCACAATAGTAAACTATGGATTCTATTTCCAGTCTTTTTCAGTGAATGACCAAATTAAAGGGATATTGTATCCTGGGATATCTGCTTTTGCACATAGGTCCACATATCTAAGTTCAAGGTACTCTATAGATCTGATGTTCAGTTGTTTCAGGTGTGTCCTTCTTTTTGTGACCCTGTTTGGTGGGGGGCAGCTTTCTCAGCAAAGATACTGGAGTGATTTGCCATTTCCTTTTCCAGCTCATTTTATAGATGGAGAAACTAAGGCAAACCAGTTGATATGTATAATATAATATGATATAACATATTTATAGTCATGTATATATGAAGCTGCCCCTTTCACCCCTATCTTTCAAATCTCCAGTATCTAGAGCTGAAATGTTACCCATTGTTCCTTACAATATCTGACTTAGAATTAGTAATTCCATGTTACCTGGATGGTTCCTAATGATGACCTTATGCTTTTGAAATCTATTATGGGGGAGGAGGTGAACTCTGCCAAAGAAATATCACAAGAATTGTAAGATTGTTAAGCATGGTAGTTTTCCCTACAATGTTAAGATCCTCAAGGTCTCCCAATGGACATGGAAATACATAACCAAAAAAAGCTACATGAAGCAGTATTGAGATTATAGCTCTGTGTCTTGAATTATTTTTTCCAAACTCCTGCTTTTAGTATGAGTATGTGGCCAGAAACAATTCTCTTAGACTTTGAAATACCTAAATAGTATACTGTTTAGAATGAGAGGTAATGAAAGTTCTTCCCATAGAAGGATTCACCTCATTCTGCTTATTCCTAAAGGAAAGAATTTAATCAATGGGTGAAAGTTACAGGCACACAGATTTTGAGTAGAGGGAAATAGTTTATGATAAGAGCTGTCCAAAAAAGGAGTGGGCTGCCTTTTGAGAGCATAAATCTCTGGTCACTGGACCTCTTAAGATTCTGTGACCATTTTCTGGGGAATTTTATGGATATGATTGATATACACTTCAGATAAGAGTTGGATTAGATGAACTCTAGAGTTCTTTCCCACTGGGGTATACTGGAAAATATTTAACAACCAGATTTGATGGGGAGGATTATGATATGATATGATATGATATGAGGTAATGTGATGTGGTGTGATATGTTATACTGTGATATGATGAGATATGGCTTGGCATGACATAATATAATATATGAAATGTGATATAATACAATGTAACGTAAAAATACAATATAATATGATATAGTGTAGCAATATAACTAGCAACACATTTATATACACATATATAAGCATATAAATATATGTATATTTGCTTATATTATGTAAATATTCATGATATATCAATAATACATGCAATTATATTTGGTGCAGTTATGTAGTAGGTAAAAAGTTCCCATAGTGGATAGAGATGGGAGTTGGAAGGGTCCTCAGAGGCTACTGGGCAAAAATGAAATCAAACCTTCTAGTATCCAGGGAAGTCACCTGGAGAGAAGGTAATACTGGGAGGATTCCTCCCTCTCAACTAAGGGAAGGGGAGGGAATGGACACCCTAGAAAGGAGGGAGGGAAGGGAAAGTCATGGGAAGGATAAGAGTGAAGATTTACTTTTGTTGAAGGGAGAGAGGAAGGTATGTATACATGTTTACACAAATATGTGTATATACTATAAATTTATGCCCATAACAACTTTTAAAGATTACTAGTACCACATCATTAACATTTTCTCCATCACTTCTGAAAGTCTAGACAACCAACAAAACCTTAAATCAAGTTTTGATCTGTAGCTTTTGTGTAAATGCTTACACTGAAAATTGAACAATTGTCTCTCTGGAACCTGTCCAAGCTGGCTCCAGCACGATCCTACTTCCCAGAAAGAGAGTGGGGTACAGAGAAAAGATCATGAAAATAAGAATTGGATACCCTAGATTTCTAGTTTCATTCTTGCCATTTACTATGGGGGAAAGGAGGGAATCTTATAAAGTCTCTAAGCATCATTCGATGTTGGGGATTTTAAAAAATATACAAAATCTAGAAGATAATCCATGTCCTATCTCTGATCAGAAGAAAGAAAAATGAGCACATGTTAAAATATTTTTAAAACTGTAAAGTGAAGAGAATAGATTTTTTAACAATCATTGTTACAGGATCATAAATTAAGAACTCAAAGGGAACTCAATGTTCATCAAGTCTGGCTCATGTAGATGAAAGAAAGGACGTGACTTGTCCAAAATCACAGAGGTGTTAAGTGGTAGGGGGAATCATTGAACCCTAACCTCAGACTCTATATCTGGCAGATATTTCATTTTCTTCAGGATCTGAAGTTCAAATTTTTCCTTGGGGCCCTCCTTTGGTGGAGACTCTTGGCCAGCACTTTATGAACCTTGAAGTCTAGAAAGAAAGGGGTTGGGAAGAGGAGGGAAGATTTCTTTTTCTTCTTTCCACCCACAGCAAATTGGTTGCAGGAGGGAAAGAAAGAAAAGAGTACCATCATTTAGTCATTTAAAAATGAAAAATTATCTGTTCAATTAGAAGAAAAGCAGGAAATGAGGAGGGAAATTTACAGCAAATTTCTTGGATAAAGGTCTCATTTCTCAAAGTATAGGGAACTGAGCCAAATTTATTTTTTAAAAGAGCCATTCCCCATCTGATAAGTGGTCAAAGGATATGAGCAGGCAGTTTTCAGAGGAAGAAATCAAAGTTATAGTCATATGAGAAATGCTATAAATCACTACTTATTAAAGAAATACACATTAAAACAACTCTGAGGTACCTTTCAGATTAGCTAAAATGACAGAAAAAGTGAATGACAAATTCTGGAAGGGATATGGAAAATAGGTCACTAATGAACAGTTGGTAGAGCTGTGAACTGGTTCAAATATTTTAGAGAAAAATTTGGAATTATGCCTCAAGGACTATGAAACTATTCATACCCTTTGACTCAGCAATGCCACTACTAGTTCTATATTCCAAGGAGATGAAAGAAAGGAAGGAAGGACCTGTAGGTACAAGAGTATTTATAGCAGTTCTTTCTTGTAGTGGCAAAGAATTGGAAACTTAAGGAATCCTCATCAACTAAGGAATGGCTGAACCAATTATGGTATATGAATGTGATGGAATACTATTGTGCTATAAGAAATGAAGAAGGGGATGATTTCAGAGAAAAACTGGTAAGGGTTATATGAACTGATGCAAGGTAAAATGAGGAGAACCAGGAATACATGTAATGTACATAGTACAAAAATGTACATAGTAATGGCAGTATCATAAAGATAAACAACTAGGAAAGATTTAGTAAACAATGATTCACCAAAACTCCAAAGGACTAATGCTGAAAAATGCTTTCAACGCCAGAGAACTGGTGGACTCAGAATACAGATTGAAGCATATTTTTTCCTTCCTTTTTTTGGGGGGGGAGTATGAATAATGCTGAAATATGTCTTGCATGATTTCATATGTATAAGTGATATTGCATTTCTTACCTTCCCAATAGGTAGGGGAAGTGGTGGAGGGAGGGAGAAAATTTTTAACTGAAAAGAAAAAAAATTTTTTAAAGAAAAATTTTCTTTTGTAAGATTGGAAGTCTATTCCAACCCTCAATCCCATAATGCTTAGCCATCTATATTAAATCAATAAATCAAAATAACTGAATTTAAATGAGTTTTTAATTAATTTGAGAGGACAAGAGACTTTAAGTCATTGAATGAAAGCAGATCACTCTACACAGAAAACATCCTGTGATTAGTAAAAGACAAATCAGTCATGACCCATGAGGCTGTGTATAAAAATGGCGAGCCAGTTTGGAAGTCACTTAGTTGTGTGGCTGTTAAATATAGTGGTAAAGGATTCCCGAGAGGGAACACTTTTTCAGAAGAGAAGAATTTCTCCCTTCCTCCCTCCACCCCTCCTTCATTAGATCATATTATTGGAGAAAAGGGACCAGTTGGAGATAATACACAAACTGGGAGTGGAGAGAAATATATCAAGGACAAACAAAGAAAAATATGGGACAATGCCCACTCATGGGGGAAAGCAGTCCCTGTAATGGAAAGAATGTCTGCTATGGACTCTAGAAAAGTACAGATCATTAAGAATTTAGTAAAGAACTATACCTAAGATGAACTTCTTAAAGACTCTACAAAGGGAGAAGGCCCAGCGTTAGAACTTTTGAAGAACATCTTTGCCAAACCTTTTACCAAAATGTGTGCCTCATTGCCTTTGAACCTTAAATTAGAGATTGCTCTAATAATAATGCTTCCCTGCTTTGGAGGGGATGTTTTGTTCTAAACCTTCTTACTGTTCCACTTCAGTAAACATACTTTTCTAGAAGTTCATTAAGACCCTGGCTAATAATCAGTGGCAAACACTGGCGGGGCTTTTGAGTGACAGGACTAGAAATACCAGGTCTTCAGGGTTACTCCTAGAACATTGAGGGCAGCAATAGCAGCTGTCCTCGGGAGACTCAGTCCATCAATTCAGAGAAAAAATTGAGGAAGTGGCCCTGGAGGGGGAACTACACTGAAATTCTGAGAGTCCTACCTTTCTGAGGTTGTGTTTCTTATCCCAGGTGCCTAGTACTTCCTTCCCCACCTCCATCATCCAAAGGCCAGGGCATTAGAATAAGTGCTGAATGTAGAGTCCAAAGACTCCAACTGGGTCTACCACTATTTACTTACCTTTGCAGCTTTGGGCAAGTAATTTAACCTCCCTTGGTCTCAGTTTCCCTATCTGTAGAATGAGAGGGTTGGTCCAGAGAACCTCTAAATTCCTTCCTAATTCTAAGTCTATGACCAATTTTTTTTTTCTATCCAGTTAGGGCAGGCTAAGAAGAAGATGGGGTGGGGTGGGGTGAGAATCCTTTCTTTAATTTTAAAAACTTCCAGGACTACCCTTCTCTAACTCTGTATAATCAGGACCATACCCTCAGCATAAATTCTGCACTCCCTCCACCCCCAAAGAAATGTCCTTGAAGATCAATGCATTGCCCCTAATCCCACCTAGGAGCTCATCTGAGAGTCTGAGGAGCCCTCACAGGAGGCTAGGATGAGCTAATTAAATGATCAGATAAAGGCTTGGCCTGAGTCTCTGTGTGGGAAAAGAGTCTATTACCTTCAGCCTGACTGAAGGAGTCTGATAAAGTAATTAAATTAACCAGGCAGAGAGAAGGGACTTCAAGCACAGGATTCTGGGAAAGGATGGATCCAGAGAACAATTGATGCTGGCTAGAGTCCCCTGGTTCTGATCTTGGAGCTAAGGGCTGATCTTCAGGAGGAAAGGGAGGAGGCCCTGAGGATCTGGGTACTTAGGATGAATCCAAGCTTCTTTGGGGACCCCTAGAGACATGCATGAGCTAGAGACAGACAGAGAAAAAGATGAAAATTGGTCATATCTTTTCCTACACTTCAGCAGCTAAGCAGGGGGACAAACTGCTGGCATCAAGATCTCCCCAGTCCCCACACTTAGTCCTCTATCCTAAGGGAGAGAGGGGAAAATGATATAAACTACTTTCTGATGAATGAAGTTTGAATGAATTCTGATGAATAGAAGTTTGAGATAGAACTGTTCAGGCAGTTAAGTCAAGTAGAAGGATGCCTTTATTGTTTTGTTTTGCTTTAAACAAAATTTTTAAACCATTATCTTCTGTCTTTGAATTGAAACTAAGTATTGGTTTCAAGGCAGAAGAGCAGTAAGGTCTAGGTAATTGGGGTTCAGTGATTTGCCCTAGGTCACATATCTATGAAGTGGCTGTGGTGAGATTTGAACCCAAGACCTACCTTTCTATCCACTGAGCTATCTAGTTGCCCTAAATGTTGCCTTTAAGATTAAACTTGAGGTACTCAGAAAGATTCCTCTGCCTTAAAATTTCCCACCAATAAATGCCTGAAATTCCACCATTACATACTCATTTATTAAGAAATAAACTTTCTCTTCCATTATGCAAAAAAACTCTTGGTATGAGTAATATTTTAATCTTAATCGGAAGCAAAATAAAGCAGCATTAAATACCTATAAGGTGTTGGGAGCTTTACAAATATTATCTCTTATTTGATTTTTACAACTCCCCTGGGAGGTAGGTACTATTACAATCCTTATTTTATGGTAGAGGAGGCTGGGGTAGATAAAGGCTCAGTGACTTGCCCAAGATCACATTGCAAAGTTGGACTTAAATTTAGAACTTCCTGAACTCTGGGCGCAGCACTATCCAGTGTACCTAGCTGCCAATGGTACTGGTCTCAGATCCAGTTCATTAAAACGTAGGTTTCATAACTTAATAACTCTGTGGTCCTACTCCTCTCCACCTGTAAAATGGGAATGATAACAATTTCCAGGCACTTATTCCATGGATAGCACTTTGAAAACTTTTAGGTAGTATGTTAAAAATCAGCTATTTAATCTTACTGTGAATGCTGATTAGATTCCCTTTCTCCCAGGAGATGAAAGAGTGGCTTTAAAGCTATGACTTCTTTAGTTTTGCAGAGGGTTGACTTTGTTTCCAAAGCATCAGGCCCCTCTTCTTCCTGTTCCATCTATCTCTTCAGTGCACTCCCTTTCTCAAACACCATGTACAGCCTAAAGAAAAGAGAGGAGTAGATAATCCAACACAGAAGTGCAGGTCCTAGGGAGCGTGTTGGTTGGTGAAGATGTCTGAGGTCAAAGGACTGATAGACTTCTCAAACCTTTACTCTCTGGTCCACAGAAAAGGGCAGTTTTGGTCTCCATGACCTAGAGACTGGTCCAACTCTTGAATGAGCACAACCAAGCAAACCAGTAGTGAGTAGCACCTACCCACTCAGTTTTCCAGTTCTGAGCAGAAACCATTTGCTCAATTAGTCCTTTGCTCTGACCTATGTGGTTGGGGAAATCTGAATGCAAGAAAATGAATTTTTTTATTCCTTCTTCACCTCCTTCCATGCCTCTCCCCTGCTCCCCCAAAGGTAGAAGAGGTAGAAGAAAGGCATCCTCCAAATTTCCTTTCTTTGTTCAAAATCCCTCCAATTTTTAAGTTCATCTGTAATCTCATTGATTTGGATGTTTTTTCTAATGATGTTCAGTGGTACCATCATCCATGCCTGCCCATCCTGTGGGACTCTTGTCTATGTTAATATTCATGAAGGAGGAATACAAGTGTTATGGTTCAACTATCCTTGACAGTCAAAATAATTTGTTGTTTTTTTTTTTAAATCTTTGTAGATCTCTTCCCATTTTCCACTATTTGTTGTCTCCTTTTCACTTTCATGTTTAAATGCCATCAAAGATGACTCTGCCTATTTGAGCCTCCTGCCAAGCTTTCTTTAAGCTGCTTTTCCCCTCTACTGCTTCGCTCTGATTTATGAGGCCATGCTGCTTATGACCATCCATCATCCTTCTCCATGAGACTTTACAAACAAGTTTACATTCATTTATATTCTAAACCAGTGTTGCCTTTGGCCTTCATTTCTCCCTGCTCAGCAAGTGAGCCAAGTGTTTGCTGATGAGGGCACTTTTTAGGCACTTCTGATCTCCTTTTTTATGGCAGATTGATTCATATTGGTTAAACTTCTGCATGAAGTTATTATAATCAATGTTGATATCATTTATGTTGTCAATTACCCATTTTTCCTGAGCACTAACATGTTCAAATAGCTCAGGATTGAGTTATTTCAATTGCAAGTCGTGTCTTTCCCCATCATTATTCTTTCTTCTAGCTTTTTGCTAATTCTGATCTTTGCTCTAAGAAGTCATCGGTCTGACTGTACAGCTGATTCAGCAATGACACCCACATCAGTAAGAATCATTTCCTGTCTTGTTAAAATAGAATTAATTTCATTTTTGGTGATGCTATTCAGTTCTTGACATATTCATTGACTATTGAGTCTTTTTTTGAAGAAACGATTCATGACATAAAGGTAATACATGATATATTTTGTCTAAAAATAATAGCTACACTTATATAGCACTTTAAAGTTTGCAAAGCTCGTTGTAAATATTATCTTATTTGATTCTCATAGCAACCTGGTGGATTGGTGTTATTAGGATCCTCATTTTTATCTCATTTAATAAGATATTTGTAAAGTGCTTAGCACCATATCTACTACATTGTGGGTGTCCAATAAATGCTCCTTTTGTATAAGAGGAAACTGAGGCAGGCAGAAGTTAAGTGGTCCAGGGTCACAAAGCTAGTAATTGCCTGAGATTAGATTTGAACTCATAACTTCCTGACTCGAGGGCCAGTGCTCTAGCCACTGAGACACCCAGTTGCCTCTCCATGTCTTCCTGCTCTCCTCATGTGTCTATCTGTCTGTCTATTTTCTCCATGTATGATTGTACCCAAATCCATTTGTCTTTCTCTTCTCTGTCCATCCCACTGGGCAGCAAAAAAACTATCAATAATTATAAACGGGAATAATAATAACACCTATCTCAAGGTTATTGTGAGAAGCAAAGGAGAATTTTTGTAAAATTCCTAGAATAGTGCCTGGTACATAGTAGGGACTTAGGAAATGCTTGGTCCAATTCCCATAGGCTGTCCCCACCATATGTCTGTCTATCCTTTCCATGTCTGTCCCCATGTATCTGTGTGTCCTCTCTATCCCCTCCATATGAGTCTACCTCACGTTTATATTTTACTTTTCAATTCATAAAACCTCTTATCCACAACTCTATTGGTAGATAGTACAATTGTTATTAAATATTTCCATTTTACAGATAAGGCAACTGAAGGTGAGAAATGATGAGTAATGAGTTCGAGATAATACCTAATGTTTATATGGATTTTTTAATTGGCAACGTACTTTTAAAAATAATTCTTATATGTTGTCTTAGTAACAACTCTAAGACAGAAACACAAGGGCTAGGCAAATGAAGTTAAGTGGCTTGCTCAGGGTCACACAGCTAGGAAGTATCTGAGGTCAGATTTGAACCTGGGTCCTCCTGACTCCAGGCCAGGAACTCTATCCCCTATGCCATCCAACTGCCCTCAGATAACATGCCTTACACATATTATCTCTTCTGATTATCCAAGCAGCCCATTAAGGCTTGGACAAATGCACTTATTCCTCTGGAGTCCCACAGCTGGTAAGTATCTGAAGTCAGATTTGAACTCAGGAAGATAAGTCCTCCTGATTCCATGCCTAGGCACTATGGCACCACCTTGTGATCTTATGCACAGAAATAGAATCACAAAATTTAAGAGTGGGAAGAGGTCTAGTCCAACCCATGCACCTCAAAGAATCCTCACTACAACATCCTCCCTCCCTATCCAGCTTTTACACTGAGGGAGAACCTACCTCAGAGATATCCCATTCTACTTTTCAGTAGATTAAATTGTTAAGAAAAATTTTTCTCACATTAATCTTAAATTAGCCTCCCAGCAACTTTCACCCACTGGTCCTAATTCTGTCCTATGCTGGCCAACCAGAACAGAACATGATTCCTATTTCCAGCATAGACTCTCGTATACTTAAACCCAGATTCCTTATCTTTCTTTTTTTCAAGACCAACATCCCCAGCACCTAAAACGGAGCCTCATATGGCATGGTCTTTAGGTCCTTGACTATCCTCTTTTCTTTTCCCTGGGTATTTTCTAACTTAATGGAATTCTTTGGAAAATATAGTGCCTTGCATGTTATTCCAGACATGATCTGCTAGGAAGGAAAGGAGCTTCCTTCCTACTTAACTTAGCCCTGGACCCTTCACAAAGGAGGGAACTGAAAACTGAGGAGATAAATGACTTGCCTGGAGTCCCACAGCTTTTAAGGCTTCCTGAAATTGCATTAGCTTTTTGGCTGCCATATTGACTCATATGGTTAAAACCCTAAATCCTTTGCAGAAGATTGCTCTCTGGCCACATTTACCTGTTTTCTACTTAGGAAATGGAATTTCTGAACAAAAGTTTAAGATCTAACCCAAATATCTCCATTAAATTGTCCCTTGTTAGATTTGGGGGGGGGGTGCTTCTAAATAACGGATACCCTATGTGGAATAGTCCCCTACTTTAGTGGGTTTGTGATCTCACCAGTGTGAGTAAAACTGCCAGCAATCCATCCAGGAATGCCTTCTCATCCTGTGCCCTTCTTGTCCATCTTTCCTCCCTGGGGATATAAAGACAAAAACAATACACGACGTTGCCCCAAAAGATCTCAAATTTTATATTTTAACTCATTGTCTTTTTGAGTCCTGATTGTCACCCAGCATGTTATCTGTTCCCCTTAACATTGCCAATTTGCAAATTAGATTAGTATGCTATTGACACCCTAATTTGAGAGTGAAAAAAAAAAGTTAAATAACACAGAGCCAAAGACAGATCCCTGGGACACCTCTCTAGAGACCTCATCTCAACATCAAATCATTAATGACTTTTCTATTAATCCAGTGATTCAACCATTTGAATAATACAATCCACAAGCAATAAAATCCAGTCAGCCAGCCCTTCACCTAGATGAATAATACAACCCATCTAATTGTATTATTATCTAATCTAGAATTCTCTTTCTTCTCCACAAGAGTTACATGAGAGATTTTATCAAATGCTTTTCAAATTGAGAAAAATAGAACTCAAGTGTTTGTGAATCTGCCATTGTAGAAACTGCGGAAACAGGAAATGAACAAGAATGACTTGTTTGAGATAAAGTCATGCTGGCTCAGGTGGATAGGGAGCCAGGTCTAAGGGGAGATCCTGGGTTCAAATGCGGCCTCAGACACTTCCTAGCTGTGTGACTCTAGGCAAATCACTTAGCCCCCATTGACTAGCCATTACTATACTTCTGCTTTGGAGGTGTTGGGAAGCCATTGAGATAAAGAATAACATGTGAGCAAAATACATCTTGTACAGGGGCCGTACTTGATGATGGTGATGTGTGTGTATGTATGTATGTATATATATATACATATACATATGTACATGTACTAATATTCTGTTCTGGTAGTCCCCCAGTGCTCTGCTAAAAGAGAAGAGATAGATTTAATTATCTCTTCTCCAGGACTTTTACTGTTTTTGTTGTTGTTGTTTTTGCCCAGGGTTCATCTCTCTTCGTGATCATTTAATTTACATTATTGTAGTCGTTTGGTATATTGTTTTCTTGGTTTTGCTTATTTTATCTTAGGTCAGTTGATACAAATTTTCCAATGTTTCTCTGAATTCTTCTTATTCATTCATTCTTACTTCACAAAATATGCATTATATTCCTATATCCTGGAGGTTTTTACTAGTCATTCATCTCAATGACATTTTTTCCAATTGCATTTTAAAATGTATTTTTAACATTCATTCAACAGAGATTTTGAGTTCTGAATTTTCTTCCTCCCACTCCACCTCTCCCCCACCCATTGTGAAGACAAGAAATGAGTTATCACTTATATGTGTGAAATCTATGTTGTAAAAAAAAAAAACAAGAAAAATTAAAAAGTGAAAAATTATGCTTCTAAGGACTAATATGAAGTAATAAGAAACAGGGGAATATTGTACGAAGTAACAGCAATAATGTAAAATGATCAAACTATTATTAGCAATGCAAGGGTCTAGGGATTCACGACAAAAAGGGAAATCCATCACCCTAAAAGGAACAGAGGGAGTCCAAGTGCAGATGGATGCATACCATTTTTTACTTTATTTTCTCCATACATTTTTCTTTAGTAAGTGATATGTCTTCTTTTTTCATAACATGATGAACATGGAGATCTGGATTGTATGATAACATATATACAACCTAGATCACATTACCTGCCATCTTGGGGGGAGGAGGAGGGAGGGAGATAACACAGATGGAAAACTGTCAGAAAACGATAATTCAAAAATGTATGGACATGTCACAAAGACCTCACTGAGGAAGAGCTGATCTCTCCAGCAGAGTATAAGCTCTGCAAAGCCTTACCAAGCTGGAAAAGCCCTGAGGGCAGCCCAGGGATGGTCCGTTCATTAGTCCATGAAGGACTGGCTCTACTAGGCATTGGAATTCATGAACATCATGTGATTTTGTCATTGTGAAGAACTTCCAGTGTGGAAACTTCTTTCATCAAACCAGAGCACATCCCACCTAAAATTTCATAGTTAAATTCTAGAGAGTTGTTTGTGTCACAAAAAAATTACAATTTATCCAGTGTTAAATAGATATTAAGTGTCAGAAGCAGAATTGGAAACTCATTATCTTCTTGATGTGAGAATTCTATCCAATTGGTTAAATTGCCTCTTGAATACAGAAAGGACACCATCAATAAATATATGTGATGGTTCTTATTGGAAGGTAGCTTGATAGGGGTATTTGATTGGTGTCCTTGACTTTTTTTTTAACTCTTACCTTCTACCTTAGAATCAATACTGTGTATTGGTTCTAAGACAGAAGAGTGGTGAGGGCTAGGTAATAGTGGTTAAGTGACTTGTCCAGGGTCACTCAGCTAGGAAGTATCTGAGATCAGATTTGAACCTAGGACCTCCTGTCTCTAGGCCTGGCTCTCAATCCACTAAGCTACCTTGCTACCCCCAGTTTTCAACTTCTGGTTTGGATCTAGCTTCTGTCACCACTTTATCTGTATGATCTTGGACAAGTCACTTAATTTTTCTAGGTTTTACCTTTCTCTTCCATAAGAGAGTTGGACTGCATGATCTCTAGTATCCCTTCCAATTCTAATCTATCATTCTATCCTGATTCTCCTCATGTTCATTATTCTATCATTCCTAAGGAAGGATTGGGAGCTAATCTTCCCAAACAAGGCAATGGAAAGTTTTGTTTTATTTTTCTCCCTAATCCTCCAGCCAACCTATTTAACCCTTATCAGGTTGAACAGAATCTGTTGCTGACCAGGCCTGGAGAATGAAGGGGATTAGTGAATTCTCCTCCAAATCTGTGGAGGGCTAGTGATAACAAGAATGAAAAAAAAAATAAAGTAATTCTCTGAAGAAAGTGCTATAGGGGTCATCTCTGATAACTGTTTCTAGGCGTATATGGCAGAGTTTCCAAGAAATCTCATTACAGCTGTTCCTAGCTTTGCCCCTTGCCCTTACCTCAGATTCAGAAAGTGTAGGTTAGCAGGCAACCTCAGGGCATAGACATAAAGACTTTACATTTATAGATTCTTGTAAACATTTAAAGTGCTTTTATATCCATTATCTCAATCTCATTGGACTGTCACAATAACCTTCTGATGTATCCAGGTCAAATATTATCAGAGCCCTTTCCTACCCTCTAAAAGCCTTATGAGTATTAGTTGAAGAAGGAGTAAAGTTAATGAATGAATTTATGAATTAATGAATTTAAATGATTAAAAAAAGATATTTGCTGGTACCCTAATAAAAATGAGGGAAAGATCAGCAATTTTCAAATAATTCATTTTGCATTATCTTGTGCACCCAGGAAAATGAGGTTAAATGTGATTTTATGGCTAGTAATGATTAATTACATGTTTAAATAAAGTTTAAAACCAAATTAAACTCCAGCCATAAAAAAGGCACATCCTTGAATTTTTTTCAGAGTTTTAGGGTTGGAAAAGACTCTCAGTGTCCTCCATCTAGTCCTGTCCCCTCCAAAATAAAGCATCTCCTGGGGGCAGCTGGGTAGCTCAGTGGATTGAGAGCCAGGCCTAGAGGTGGGAGGTCCTAGGTTCAAATCTGGCCTCAGACACTTCCCAGCTGTGTGACCCTGGGCAAGTCACTTGACCCCCATTGCCTAGCCCATACCACTCTTCTGCCTTGGAACCAATATACAGTATTGATTACAAGATGGAAGGTCAGGGTTTAAAAAAAAATAAAGCATCTCCGTTACAACATATCCAGTAAGTGGTCATCTAGCATCTTTCTCTGCCTCTCCAAGTAGCCCATTAAACTAGTGTAGAGCCTTGACTGGAAATAGTTTATCTTCATAGTAAACCTAAATATTAATCCTACTTGTGTTAACTTCTGACTTGCTTCTATTGTGAAAGAAACCTAGTGGTCACATTTATAACAGAATCATAGAAAAGAGAACATATGCCCAGACATGTTGAGATATGCGAACATTTACCACCAATCCTTGGTCTTGTCCAAAAGAGAAGACATTCAATACATGGATGGATGTGTGAATTTTGACAAGTTTGACCATAGACATCAATTGTCTGACAGTTTAAAAAAAGGCATCAAGTCATCAAGGTTTTCGAAGTACCTCTGCCTCACTTTTCTCAGCTCTGAAACCTCACCTGCCCTCTCCAAATCATCCTTATGTATTTGCTTCCAGTGATCCCAAAGCACTTATAAAGTACATTCCCATATCACCTAAAGAGAGGAGGTTTTTCCTTCTTGGTGCTTCCAATGTCCTGTGCTTTCTTCCTTGGGTTCCTCCATTCTCCTTGCTTTCTCCATTCAGAGTCACCTTCATTCTCTCCTCCCATTTATTTATTTGTCTGTTTCTTTATTTTAAAAAATCCTTACCTTCCAATCTTAGAATCTCAGAAGAGAGGTCACAACTAGGCAATGAGGGTTAAGTGACTTGTCCGGGTCACACAGCTAGGAAGTGTCTGAGGCCACATTTCAACCCAGCATCTCCCATCTCTAAGCCTGGCTCTCAATCCACTGACCCACCCAGCTGCCTCCCTCCCTCCCATTTACTTATTCTATCAAACCCAACAGACACTAGATTAAACTCTGGCTCTCTGATTCCTCTCACTATACCAAATTACTCTCTGACTTCTCTTCAGTTCTGCCATCTCCTTCCTGCCTAACACAAACCATTTCTCCCCTTTCTCCTTTCTTAACCCTTTCCTAAGCTTCTTCTAAATCTGGAGGAGAGCCCCTGCCCCTTCCCCTTATCAATCCTCCTCCTCATCTAGGTAGAGATATCTAAAGCAGACATCTTTGAAAAAGCAGAACCTTAGCTTTAGATAGATGTTGAGAACAGCAATATTGAATTGAACGTGATCTGCATAGAGGTAATAATTGAAACTATCTAAAAAGATGAGCTCACACTCACAATAAAGAATATAGAGTGTTAAGAGAAGGGCATCAACAATAGCATCAGACCTGTAATCAAGAAAATGAGTTCAAATCCACCCTTAGACAGTCACTAGCTGTGAGATCCTTGACAAGTCACTTAATCTCAGCCTCAGTTTCCTCATCTACAAAATGGGGATAATAATGGTTCCTACCTCACAGAATTATTGTATGGAGAGGATGAGATAATATATGTAAAGCACTTTTCACACTCCAAAGTAATATAAATGCTAGCCATGATATGATCACAAAAGAGGTACTTAGTTTTATCTGGGAGAAAGGCATCAAAGCAGTGGTGGACTTTACGTTTTCTTCCCTCTATTCCTTTGAATCCATCTCACATTAGTTCATCTATACTTTCTGGCAACTCACTTCACTTCTGTAGAACTCGGTCTTTTCATATGAAAAATGTAAGGTTTGGATTACACCACCTAAGGTTTCTAGCAACCCTGAAATTCTGTTTCTGAAGCTCAACTTCACAAAGGAGTGCCTTGCTGCTCTTTACCCACCAGAGGTCACTCTCAGCACATCCTTCTTTCCATCTTCCTTTCATTGTCCATCACCCTTCCTAGTGGCCCCCTTTGCCTTCTCCGCATCTCCAGGCATCTCCCTGCAGAGTTCATGCTACTTTTTAGTCTCTTACTTCTCTCCCTCCCTCCCCCATCTGAGGATCTGCCCAAAGATTTCCTGCTGTAGGATTTGGCTGGACTGTGGAGCAATGCAAGGGTTCTAGAATTAAAGGGGGTTAAGAAACAGTTGGGAAAATAAGGTGTTGGGGTTACAATCTCTTTTCTCTGGGAGGATGCTTGACTGAACTGAATCCCCATTTGTCTGAGCATGGGGCTATGCACCTGCAGGGGCAGCAGAATAAACAGGCCAATCCCTAACATGGGTCTTCAATGTTTGTCTTCTCTATACCATTTCTGTGGCTGCTTTGCCTTTCATTAAGAGATTCCCTCTATGTATTATGTGATAGTGTATGTCCATCCAACATCATATTACCTGCCTTTTTAAGGAGGGAAGAGAGGTAGGAGGGAGAAGAAAAAAAAAGAACAAAGCAGAGTTTGGACATAGCTAACGTGAGAAATTGTTTCTCTTGGACAGGCCTATTTATGATACTTTATTGCATACGTATACCAAATCAAATGTGTTGTATTATTATTATGGTGCATGTTATATTGTTTTATATATATATATATCCATAATAAAAATGAGAGAACTTAAAAAAAAGAAGAGATTTCCTCATTTGTTTTCTCTGTTCTTTATAGTTTCCTTGATCATTTCTTAGCTACATAATCTTTTTTCTTCCATGTCATTATATATTTCTTTGGTGCCTCTGGAGTTTTCTATGTGATTACTTCCTTCCTCACCTCTGGCCATGATGCCCTTGGTTATCATTGTCATCATCACCACTACCACTACCACTACCACCACCATCACTCTCATTAATAATCAAGCAAGCATTTACTACATAACTGGCACTTTGCTAAGCAGTGGGGACATAAAAGAAGGCAAAAAAACAGCCCTTGCCCTCAATGAGCTCAAATTCGAATGGACATCATCTATGATCCTTTGAACTAAATGCATGCAGAGTAGGAGACAACCTGAAGGAGGAAAAACACCAGCAATTAGGGGCACCAGGCAAGACCCCCGATCCCCTAGAGAGTCTTGAAGGAAGCTAGAGATTCTAAGAGGTGGAGGAGAGGAAGGAGAACACTTCAGGTATGTGGGGCAACCTGTACGAAGGCAAGAAGATGAGAGATGGAGTTCTACAGCAAGTAGGACAATATGGTAAGATCACAGAATGCATGGAGGAGAATAATGGGTAAGAAGATTAGAAAGATAGGAAAGAGCTAGATTATGGAAGAACTTTAAATGCCAAATAGAGAAATTTATAATTGACCCTAGGAGTAATAAACCACTGGGGTTTGTTGAGGGGAAGGATGACATAGCCAAGTCTATGATTTAAGAAAAGAAAATCACTTTGGCAGCTATGGAAAAATAGACTAGACTTGAGACTTAAAGACCAATTAGAAAGTTATTACTATAGTCCAGAGGTGATGAGGTGATGAGGGCTTGAGCTAAGGTTGCAGCTTCAAAACACAACAAAAGGATCTGTTGAACAGCTCTACTAAGCCAGGCAATGCTAGTTTTCCTCCCACTCCTACCAGTTTTGAACCACCTTTCATTTTTACTACATCTGCCCTTTTGATTTGGGAAATGGCTTTCTTAAAGAAAATTGGCTTCTTGAAGAATTATGGCTTTGTTCTAGAGCAATAGGAAAAATAACTAACTCCTATGGGATGAGAGAGCCCCATGGGATTTTCTCTAAAGTTCTAAGTATAGGACATCTAACCCTAATAGTCCTTGTCCTATTACTACAATTTTATTTATTAATTTAAATAAATTCTTCATTATCTGATTTGTTGATTATCTATCCTGGTCCCTTCCTGACCCCTACCCTATCAAATTCCCCTCTCCTCACTACCCATTCTAGCTCCATCTCCTGTCCTCCTCCTTTTGGTCCATCCCTGTCCCATGACATTTCTATACTGCTTTCAGATAAAAATAAATCAAGAAATCCTTTAACTCAAAACCAGTTAAACATTAATTTGAAAAGTACAGTGTAGTAGAGAGAGTACTAATTTTGGAATGCAGTTTTAAATATGCCCTCTAATATGATCTGTGGGACTATAAGTGAATAATCTAACTTCCTTGGGCCTTAATTTCTTTATCTGCAAAACAAGGAGGTTGGACTTAATGGCCTCCCAGCTAGCTCTAGACGTATGAACCTATGAGCTTTTTGGAAATGTTGAATGCTCAGTCAGATTGAGACAGAGGACATAAGGTCTTCCTAACCATGTGTCAGTCTGCATCCTATAGACTCACTCACACAATATTAGAGATAGCAGGCACTTTGGAGCAATATCAGGTAGAAAGCAGCTTACCTAAGTCATGCAAGGCTCTTCTTCATGGTATGGTCATGAAACCATGACTAATTTCAAGAAGGTTATGCTAGGAAAACACAAGCGTTGGCTAATCCTACCATGTTGGAAAGACTTTGGGACAGGCATAGCATCAGAAAGCCAGCCCCAGGGAAGTTTGTCCTCAGAGTAACCCAAGGGTCATAATGTTTTTTAGCCAGATGACTCTTCAAGACCTTCTCCAAAGTCACAAAAGGATTGAGTTTTGTGTCAGTAAAAGAAGCCACACATAGGTAATTAGAGATGCTGAAAATATCGAAGGACTAATATTTTTCATCGTATTTTCACACTTGCCTCCCTCTTCGACTTTTACTTTTTCATTGATATTGTAAATACTGTACCTATACCTGCAACAGGCATTGCAGGTGGACAGTAAGCTACACCCAAAATTAAATAGAAGAAGAAAGGTGGCCTGGATAGTATTTGGGAAACTGTTTAGTGCTCTGCACTATCCTAATTGCTCTATAATACAAAAACCTGTCTTTAAAAAAAAACACCCTTACCCTCTACCTTAGAACTGAAACTGGTTAAATCAGAAGGTCAGTAAAGGCTAGGCAATTGGGGTTAAGTGATTTGCCTAGGGTCGCACAGCTAGAAAGTCTCTGAGATCAGATTTGAACCCAAGACCTCTCTATCTCTAAGTCTGGCTCTCTATCCACTGAGTCTCCTAACTGCCTTCTAAAAGCCCATCTTTAAAACATTCCTATCTCTCTCATGTTTCTAAATCTTGGCTTCTAACCATAAAGCAATAGTTTCCAAAGAATTAAAATTATTGATAACCCAAAGGATGATAGAAATAGACACAGTAGATGTAAGTAGGTCATATCATATTATTGATGGAGGTTTGGTGTCCAAGAAGTAGCTTAAAAGATAACATCCAGGGACAGGTAGGTGGCTCAGTGGTTAAAGAGTCAGGCTTGTAGACAGAAGGACCTAGGTTCAAATTTGGTCTCAGAGATTTCCTACCTGTTTAACCCTAGGAAAGTCACTTAACCCCATTTGCCTAGCCCTTACTGATCTTCTGATTTAAATATCAGCATAGATTCTAAGCCAGAAGGTAAGGGTTAAAAAAAATAACATCCAGGGCATGTTTGATTGGAAAATAAAAGGGCAAGGGGATATAGCTGGACAGCTTCAGTACTGTATTTGGTACCCATGGAATTGACAAACAGCCAGGTGTTTACAAAGCTCTCACAAGGATACTGCTAGGTACTTGTGATAGGCACTGAAAAATTGTTAAAAGACCCAGAGGCAGACCTATACTATGTTGGGTCGATTCTCTTTGGAAGATTTATGGAAGATATGGAAAACAATCACACAAGATGAGAAGTTTAGTGATCTGCACCAATGGAGGAGTTACCTTCATGGATGAGATCACATCATAGATCCACTGAAATATTACTGCAAATTCAGCTACCGCTAGGTCACATTATTCTTCTTAATGTATTTTCTTTAAAGTCTGCCTTACAAATTCCAGACAGGGACAGGATAAGAGAAGGAAGTGGCTAGTCCTTTTGGTGAAGCTCACACATTTTCAACATTCAGTAAATATTTATTAAACTTTTTATGTGTCCAGTGCTGTGCCAGGTGCTGTGGGGAAACAGATGAAAAAGAATGTGTAACTCTGCCTTAAAGGAGCTTACAGCCTAGCTTGAGTAGAAAAGACTTAAATGCATGAAAAATTCAGTAACTCTATAAGAGACAAATAACAAGGGAGACTGTTAAGAGCTAGCACCACTGGGCAGTGCATGAGTACGTACTCTGTTAAGGGCACAGTGCTGAGTTTTGTTATGGAATGGGCCTACAGATGGCTATGCATTCTGGCTGCATCAACTCTTTTTATTAAAGAGATCCCGAGCAAGGGAGAGGGGAAGTAAAGGACATAAGAATGGACCTGGCTTCAGTCTGTTGGCAAATCGCGGTGAAGAGAACTAAGCCCCAGTCTCCCCAAAAGACACGCCTCCTTCTTTTTGCCTTTTCTTTCCTTTTCCATACACAGTCTTCTCTTAAGGTTTCCCAGACCTTGCCACTACCTTGGACAGCTCCAGGTCTCTAGGCTTCCTTCCGCTGGTGGAGAGCCCATTTGCCCAATACCAAAGGAACCCAGGGGACCCGGCAAACTCCAAGAACCGCAGGAGACTTCTCCTCAATGTCCAGACTCAGGCCCTGAGATTACTGCTGGTGACTGTTGCATCAGGCTCTCAACAAAATACACAAATACTTCAGAGATGGTCCTTTCCTGAACTCGGATTCCCATACTGGGCTGTGGGTAGCCGAAGATCATAGGTCAAAAGATTTTTTTTTTCCTTTAGTGTCTGATCATGACAAACTCTCTTTTCCTTTGAGGGATGCCTTCAGTAACTACGGAACACCAATCTTATAGCTAATGAGTGGGGAGGAGGGGTGATTTAGAGATTGCCTTTAGAGATGTCGGAGCTGGAGGGTGGGGGGGTCAGGGGTCAAGAGCCTTTTTTTTTTTTTTTTTGGTCCCTGGGGCTGCAATGGGAGGAGCTGCAGTTTGGAGGGCCGACTCGGGAGAGGGCGGCGTAGGGGAGGGAGACGAGGAAGAGTGGGTACTCGGGCTGAGCGCCGGCAGCTACGGGGTTACTTGGTCCCGCGCAACTGCGGGCTCAGCCTGGGCCCCGAGAGAGATCCAGACCTCAACCCGGATCTGCCGCGCCTCATCTACCTCTCCTGGTCCAGGCTCAGCGCCCCGCGCCCCGCCCACCCCACCCCACTAAGGGCGCGCCTGGGCTAGGCGGAGCCGTCAGGAAAAGCTTCCAGAGCTGGGAGTCCGCAGCCAGATCCCTGGCGAAAGACAAGAAGACTCTCGGACGCCTGGGTCCCCAGTCCAAATCGGAGCATCAGGGTTCCTCACAGAGCCTCCACCTAGAGAGGACTTGCTCCGACCACCTGCACTTCGATCTCTCCCTCCGGTTCGGCCAATCTCGCCCCCCACTTTCTCTCGGAGTCAAACACACCCACCCACCCATCCATCCCCACCCCCCCGACATGGGCAGAAGCTTGGATGGAGAGGCCCCCATTGCGGTTGGATCCCAGGGCCCGGGCGCTGGGGCGCTCCGCTGAGACCAATCCCACGGCGCAGCTCTACAGCACTAGAAGCGCTCGGGTGCCAGCCCTCCGGTTTGGGGAAGATCAACCGGGATAATCTGCTGAGGGCACTCAGCTCGGGTAGGCGCAACTGCCCCGCCCCTTGGCTCGGCTCAGCGCAGCGCAGGACGCCCCGTCGGATTCCCCCGCCCGTCCGAGTCCGGCCCCCGCAACACTGCACCCAGACGCCACCTCCCGGAATCCCGCTCGCAGTCCGCGCCAGGGACCCAGGGACCGGAGCCTCCCCCGGTCCTACCCGCACCGGCTTGTTTTCCTTCTGCAGGCGCCGCCGCCTCGCCCAGCCCAGCCCCTCCCCCCACCCCTCCCCCCTCTCTGCGCTGGATTTATGAATGGGGGGAAGAGGCCACATGCCGCCACCGCCGGGGCCGCTGCCGCTGCCTCTGCCGCCGCTGCTGCTGCCTCGTGTTGACCCAGAGCAGCTCGGGCAGGCGGAGCCGCTGCCGTGAGAGCATCGACCCGGCCCCAGCAGCCTCTGCTGCGAGGACTTGTTGCTGCTGCGCTACCGCTGCCCCTGCTGCCCCTGCCGCCCCTGCCGCCGCCTCTGTTGCTGCTCCTAGCTTGGAGGAAGGCGCTCCCGGGTCTTGGTGCGGGTCTGGCTGCGAGAGTGCGGCTCCGACTCCGTGGAGCTGCGGGCTTGAGGGTCCGACCACTAGAGTGAGGCTCGGCTGGGCTGTGTGTGCGCGAGCCCCTGGCCCTAGCTGGTGCGGCTGCGGACGCCACTCTGCCCTTTGCAGGGTGGTGGGGGTGGGGGTGGGGGTGTGTCGCGGGTCCCTGAGAGTCTGCCCGGGGGTTCCTCTGTGTGTGTGTGTGTGTGTGTGTGTGTGTGTGTGTGTGTGTGTGCCACTGTGGGGTGAGGGGAAGGAGTGTATGTGTGTGTTTTGAGTGTGCCCCTGTGGAAAGGAGGCTCTGTGTGTGTGTGTGTGTGTACGTGAGCTCGCGTGCCCCTGCTTCTGTGTCCCTTTTTCTGGCCCTCAGTTTTCCTCTCCCCCCCCCCCCTCCCCGCTGCCTAGCGCTCTCTCTCTCTCTCTCTCTCTCTCTCTCTCTCTCTCTCTCTCTCTCTCTCTCTCTCTCTCTCTCCTCTCTCTCCCTCTCTCCTTCTCCCTCTCTCTCTCTCCCTCTCTCCCTCCCCCCCTCTTTCTCTCTTCCTGGCTGTCTCTGCCTCCCCAAAGCCCCAACCACCTGTGCATCTGAGAAACCTAACTCCTTTCCTCGGAGCCTCAGGGACTTTTGCCCTGGGGGGAGGGGGGGAGGCAGGGGCCGAGGCATACCGCCGGGTAGGGGCTACCTGCCTGTCTCTTTCCTCTTCCTCCTTTCCCTGCACCCCCCCATTCCCCCTCCTCTCCTCCACCCCCCCCCCCCCAGTCTGACGCTTCCTCCTTGGGAAGGGTGTTTAGAGGGCAGCGGCCGCCCCAAGCCGGAGCCCCGCAGCGCTTCTTATGATCAGCTCGGTGTGTGTCTCCTCCTACCGCGGGCGTAAGTCGGGGAACAAGCCTCCGTCCAAAACATGTCTGAAGGAAGAGATGGCCAAGGGCGAGGCGTCGGAGAAGATCATCATCAACGTGGGAGGCACGCGACATGAGACCTACCGCAGCACCCTGCGGACCCTCCCCGGCACTCGCCTCGCTTGGCTGGCGGACCCCGACGGAGGGGGCCGGCAGGACCAGGATGGAGGCGGTGGCCGGGCGGGGAGCAGCAGCAGCTGCGGTGCGGGAGGCGGCAGCGAGTTTTTCTTTGACCGGCACCCGGGAGTCTTCGCCTACGTCCTCAACTACTACCGCACCGGCAAACTGCACTGCCCCGCCGACGTGTGCGGCCCGCTGTTCGAGGAGGAGCTCACCTTCTGGGGCATCGATGAGACCGACGTGGAACCCTGCTGCTGGATGACCTACCGCCAGCACCGAGATGCGGAGGAGGCGCTGGACATCTTCGAGAGCCCCGACGGCGGCCCTGCAGCCGGTGAGGAGGCCGGTGAGGACGAAAGGGAGCTGGCCCTGCAGAGGCTGGGCCCTCACGAGGGTGGCAGCGGAGCCGGCCCTGGGGGAGCAGGTGCCTGTAAAGGATGGCAGCCGAGGATGTGGGCACTTTTCGAGGACCCCTATTCGTCTCGGGCTGCCAGGGTGAGTAGACTCCTCAGCCCTTCTCTGCGAGTGGGCTACCCCACTAGAGATATGGGGGGGGGGGGTCATGCCAAACCAGTTTCCAGTTGTGATATAAGAGAAGTTGCATTTGGGACTAAGGCCTGAACCTTCTCCCCTTTGGGTGACCCTAGGTCTTTCTACCTCTTCTCCTCTCTCTACCTAGGTCCTCACTTTCCAAGGAGCTCCTTCACCTACATCCACACTTGCCCAGAAAATCTGCACCTGAGCATTTTCTTGTCCATTATAAACCCTGAGCATAATTCGCTTCTCCTCCCTACTCCTACACAGTATCTGTGACCCTGTGCTACCTGCTTGTCCTAGCCAGCCCCCCAGGCCATTTGAGCTTGTCCCGAAATGGAAGCCTTCAGATGTTCCCTCTAACTATTTCTGGGACTCCTTTAATACAAAATTCCCCCACCTGGTACACACACTCTCCTTTCACAGTTCCCATATACTACAGGAGCCAACAGATGCTGCTGGGCAGCTAACAGGATGCCTTATTTCTTTTGGGGAAGGACTTGAAAACAGAGCAGGACAGGGTTGAAGGTGGAGTAGAGAGGTGAGCTAGATTTGGTCCAGTTTGTTTTCAGATCTTTAAGGCAGCTCCACAGATAATCCTGGAACTCCAAATCAAATCTGTTCCATTTAAAGCCTCATTGACCCTTGACTTCACTGACTTGGCCTCATTTGGGGGTTAGACAGGAAGGCTGCCCACTTTCTCTGACAACAAATGACTTGGTAAGGAATTAAGCTGTCCTTTAGGTAACAGATTTGCTTGTGGTTCTTTATGCCTATGCCCCTCCATTCCTATTCATGGCCCTGGGTCTGTGTAATATGTAGGGGTGTGTGTGTGTATGTGTATGTTTTGGGGAGAAGAACCAGGACAGTTTAAGTGAAGAATACCAACCTATAATGGGGTGGGGGTGGGAGTGGGGGCTGAATCATCCCAGTCTCTACACATGAGCACACATACACACATCCTGGAGGAAAGAAAGAGGGGAAGACTCCTACCCACACCATTCTGCTTATATATGGCTCAATTGTGGTAGGATGGAGTTTAGCCCTTAAAAAAGAACTGAGGTCATCCAACTGTAACTTTGGCCCAGGGTCTCTCTAGCTGTGGTTCTGTATAAGCACTGGTGGTTATCCTCCATCCTGACCCTTTACTCTACAACAGAGTACACTCACTGCCTTGTATTTAGTGAGTGGGCTTTTAACTGCTTGAATTGAATTGGGGAAAAGCAAAATGCTTCCTTTTGGGAGTGGTAGGTCACTTTAGACATCCCAAGTTGCCTTATTGATGAGTCTTGTAAGGCTGCCTCCCTGTCCCTCTGCACCCCATGCCTAGAACCTCCCCTTCTAGACCTCAGCCCAGTCACTGAAAAGTTCCATTTCTCCACTCTGGGGAGAAGAAAAGCAGAACAGAATGGAGTGGGGGTAGGGGATGGGACTGAAGGGAACGGGTGAGTGCAGTTGATTTGGCATCCTAATTAGAATGAGGCATTCTTACTCAGAAGGGAGGGAGGCCAGGACCTGAGGACAGTCCCTCACCCTGTGAGAGTGTCATGCCCATTAGTATACACCAGCCTGAGCAGCAGGGACTCCTGGCCCATGCTCAGAACTAAGACAAATTCAGTGCTGGACGTGTTGGTTTCTTCCTTGAGCAGCCTGCAGTCTAGGATCTAAGGGAGGAAGAACATCTATTGAGAGTATTTGGGCATCCTCCAGTCTTTGGGATTGCCTCTTCTCCCAGCCTGGCCTCTGGGAATCCTTCCTCACAGTTGCTTGCACCACTTCCTTGACTCTACATTAGTTCAGCACTAATGACAAGGCAGGAGCAAGGTTGACCCCACAAAGTAAGGTGATCCCCTGAAGGTCTCCATCTGGTTCAGGGACCAGAAAGTAGAGATGGAGAAAGAATGATGAGTGATCTTGGGGAGGGAAGTGCTCCAATTGAAGTAGGGAGGCAGCCGAGGAGGCAGGAAGCTGCTGATCCAAATGAGGGGTTCTAGCTTCAGCCCATTCATAAGTTAACAGCCAAGATACCCTATTTTCCAAGAAGCTAAGACCTTTGAGGGTTTCTTACCCTTCTCGGTTTCTTCCCTCCCAGATTGCCCCTTTCCCTGTGATGGTATCTGCCTCCCAGGCTCTTGTATCTGGCCTCTTCTAAGAGCACAGAATTGCCTCCAGCTTGGGCCCAGCCATGGGGTTTCTTGGACAAGGGCTGAGCTTGAGATACTCTTCTGAATTTGCCACAGAAGAACCAAGTTTCTCCGACATTCAGTGCTGTGGATGTTCATGGATCCCAGCTAGAATAGTACTGGTTAATAGTACCATTAACAATGGTCCCAGACTTGAAACCAACATATCCAGGGCTCAGGGATCTCAGCTGGGGTGATGTATTGCCTCTGGGGCCCAAGCTTATAGACAATGACTCCTTTCTTGAAAATTCATAATATGTGACATTTTTATAGTTCAATAAAGCTTGCAGAGCACTTTACATATTTTATCTCACTGAGATGGGAGTATCCTGAAAGCAAACAGGGATGCTAAAAACTCTTCAAAGACAGAGCTGCAGCAGGGCTGGGCCTCAGATTCTTGTATCCACACCATTTTCATAGAAAAGTAGAATCTTAGAGTATTCAGAGCTGGAAGGGTCCTCAGACCTGAGCTTGGAAGTCAGAAGACCTGCTACTTTCTACTATTTGACCTTGGGCAAATCACTTAAACTCTGAGCCTCAGGTTTCCTTATCTGTAAAATGGATATAGTTCTGGCACCACTTCTGTCTTTTTGTGTGAGGAATCACAGGTTTAAAGCTGGAAAGGACCTAGAAGTTATCCAGTCTAACTGATCATTTTGTAGATGTCATAAATGAGTGACTTGCCCAAGGTCACACATGGTAACTGGCAAGGAAGGCCAGAATTCAAACCCATGTTTTCTGTTCCCAAATCTAATGCTCCTTTCACTTTTTTTATGCTTAGAAGAATTTTATAAATGTCATTTCTGATTATGAGGGAGTTCAGACAGTGACTGGGAGACAGCGAGAGCTAGGGAAAAGGAACAAACATTTATTAGTATCTTATCGTGTGCTACGCACTGTGCTAACCAAGAGTATCTCATTTGACCTTCACAACTACCCAGGAAGGCAAATGCTATTATTGCTTCCATTTAACAGCTGAGGAAACTGAGGCAGACAAGTGGTAAAGTGACTAGCCAAGGGCCACACAGCTAGTAACTGTGTAGTCCTGGGCAAGTCACTTAACCCCCATTGCCTAACCTTTTTGCTCTTCTGCCTTAGAACCAATACATAGAATAGATTCTAAGATAGGAGGTAAGGGTTTAAAGAAAAAAGAGCAGAGAAGACCCACCTCCTGGTCCAGAGGCGATGGCCGAAAGGTGAGAAGTGGATTAAAATAGCAGCAAAATAGAAGTAAATTAAAATTGAACTAAATTGGTTTGGAAGCCTGTTGCTGAGCTACAGGCCAGGCAGGAGCCCCATATAAGTTCAAATCCAGGTAGATGCCTAGTTCTTGGAGGTCTGTTGCCTTTCAAAGTGCTTCAGATGTCCACCTGGAGAACATGGGAATTGTCTCAGGGAATATGTTCCACGCAATAAACTCCTCCCGTAACTAGTGGGTCTGGTCCTCGGTGGGAGTTGCCTCATCCTTTCCTGTTGCCTGGTGACCCAAGGACGGTTAAGAGTATTTCCTGGTCTGACTTCAGGACCAGAGTTAGATTAATAGTGATTTTGATTGAGCTGCCCAAACCAAGTAATCAGAACCCCTTGGAGCCAGAAATAACTGCATCCAATTTTCTGTGGGGCCTTATGAAGTCTCAGAAGAATAGAATGTCAAAACCACTGGCAAGGATCATTCAAAGTGTTTGGTAGCACCCTAGGGCAGGGACTCGAATCTATAGTGAAAATTAGAACTGGAAGGAAGCTTAGAGGTCATCTACCTGGGCCTGAAATGCAGAGGTCAAATGGCTTGCCCAAGGTCACAAGTCAATTTGTAGCACAATAAGGATTCTGTCTTAGGTCTCCTGATTTCCCAACAGCCTGTCTTGATCCCTTTTCTCCTTTTTCTAACTCATAATTTCTAAATTGGTCCTTCTGGGCCTCTTTCTGGGGGAATGGAAGAAAGAGACTGTCTGAGCTTCTTCCTTGATGTTTCCAGCCTGTTAAAATTGTTAGTGGAATTCCTTTCTCCTTTCCTTCTAGTGGATAATACAATCCCAGTTTGGGCAGTGGCTTCACCCAGGTAGTGATGGCAGGGCTGCCTAGGTCTCCAAGGCAGAAGAAAGGAGAAAGCAATGGCAGGGCTGGGGTTGGGATCTGAAATATCAGAGCTCTAGAGTGGGGAAGGCTGATAGGGCCTGGTCCAAGACACCACTTTGAAGGCACTAACCTTCACCCAGGCAGAGATGGGACCAGTTCTGTACCTCTAGATTCTAGTTTTATGTCTGGTTTTTCCCTACTCATGTGTATCCTCCTAAGTGGCCAGAAAGAGACAGGGAACTGGTTCTTTTCCTCCTTTACCCTTCTCTAATTCCTTCTTCTGCTCATTGTTGCTCAGTTCCCTACACCCCTCTCTCCCTGCCAACTTCACTCTGAAAGTCACTTCCTACAAGGCCAAGGCATAGCCTGAACTCAGACCAGAGATCAGGAAGAAGGCTAAAGATGGGAGTTATTGGGGGAAGGAGGTGTCAGAGCTGTGAATAATGCCCAGGAGTGGCTTTTAACCCTCCAAAGAAATGGAATTAAATAAAATGATTCTATAAAATTAATGGAATGCCATTTGTCTGCCCACCTTAAGCCCCTTAATCTTGATCCCAAGAAGACCTACCCTTCTTAGAGGGTTGCCTGACCAAGATAGATCATGTCCTGGGCTTTGGCACTCCAAGATTTTTTTCCAGAAAAAGCCAAAACCCTGAAAGACTGTCTCTTCTGTTTTGAACCCATCCCTTTATTGAGAGGATGGAGTTAGCACCCAGATCTCCCTGAGCCCTGCTCCTGAGTCTATTAAGGCAAGGGAAGAAGCCTAGATTCTAAGTTTGAGCCTCCTTACCCTCTTTCCTTGCTCTAAACAGACTAACATTTGCCTTTGAACATTTTGTTTCTGGGACAATAAGGTGTTTGTGTTGGGGTTTTTTATGGTTTGGGGGGAGGGTGGTTGAGAGTAGGATAGAGAAAATAAACTTGGACTCTTTTGGAAAGTGAAAAGAAATGCAGGAAAGATATGGATCTAGAAATGTGGATTTCTGTGGCCTCCACAGGGCTATTGTAACTGAGACTTGAGACCTGCCGTACCATTTTTTTGGCTTCAAAACACAAAACGAGTCAGTTGGCATCCAGCTGCTTGGTTGTCTTTTCTAGCTGCCACTTACCCTGCATAGGTGGTCATACTTAGAGAGATGAAAGCACTGGCTGACCCCAGGGAGACTCAGCCTCTGGGATTTTTCAGAGGTAAGTGGAGGAGACCATGACCTGATCTGACTTGGGTCCTTTGGAATGTTGACACTATTTCACCGAGTCTGCTCAGGATCCAGAGCAGCATGGGCTGTCCTTAAGGGTCTCTTCTGCCAGCCTTGCACAAGATGCCAGGAAGTCGACTAAGCATGGACAGATGTAGCCCCTTCTCTGGGCTTGCTAGGAATGATGACAGAAAGCTGGAATTTCACACCAAAGATTGCCCTGGAGCATAGCTGCTAATGGAACCCTGGTATCCAAGAGCAGCCTCTGTGCTGAACCCCTTGTGCCTAGTTTTCCCAAGAACTATTTTCTGCTCTGAGGTTCCAGGGGAGGTCACCATTGGTCAGTTGGAGGAGACCAGTCTTCCAGAGTCTCAGAAAGAAGTTCTGTTTGGCCTTGACTAATTGACTCTCTCATTTGACACTCTGACACTCAAGATTAGCTTCTCTTTTCCACAGCATGGGCCAGTGACCTTCACTAGAAACAAGTATATCAGAATTAGTCTAAAGATCAAGGCTCCAAAACTTGAAGGAGGCTTAGATCAATCCCTTGAACCTGTTTCCTTGTCTATAAAAATAAATTGGTTGGACTACTGATATCTTCTTTTTAAAAAACCCTTAGCTTCCATCTCAGAATCAATACTGTGTATAGGTTTCAAGACAGAAGAGCAGTAAGGGCTAGACAATGAGGGTCACACAACTAGGAAATGTCTGAGGCTAGACTTGAACCCAGGACTCCCCATCTCTGGCCTTGGTTTCTCAATCCACTGCCCCTGCTCTGGACTAATGATTTCTAAGGTCACTTCCAACTTTAAAATGTTATAATCCTATGATTTTCTTCCTTCCTTCCTTCCTTCCTTTCTTCCTCATTCTCTTCCCAGCTCAATTGTCTGGGCATGTTCAGGATGTCTTGGGAGGTACAAAGCCAGTGGAAATGGGTTAGCATAAAATGTTTCTCTTAGCTGCTATGCACTTAGAGAGGAAACTGAGGAATCCAGAGTTGGTGAACGGAAGGGTATACCAGTTAATTGCTGGAATAGTGGCCTTGAGGAGTTTCTGGGAGAAATTTAGAGTGGCTTATCCTAAATCCATCAGCATCCATCTAAATGTTGCTAATCTCTGTATTTCTGTGGGATCTGCAGACAAAAAAGCAGTGTCTCATTCTGAAATGAACATTCCCTCCGCCATCCCTCCCTCCCCTGGAGTCCTGGGAAATGAAGTTCCATTTGTCATCTTCCCTGACAGGGGATCCAATATAAGTAGCATCAATAGGTATCTCTGACTTAGTTTGAGTTTACAGCACCCTGTGGCCAGTTATAATAAAAAGCACACTGAGACAGATGTCAGGAAATTTGAGTTCTAGTCCTGCCTTTGCCACTAACCTTTTTTTTTATTATTATTATTGTTCAGTCATTTCAGTCGTGTCAGACTCTTTGTGACCCCGTTTGGGGTTTTCTTGGCAAAGATAGCTTGCCATTTCCTTCTCCAGGTCATTTGACAGATGAGAAAACTGGCCTGCCTTTGCCACTAACTTTTTTAGGGGGTAAAGGGGCACTAACTCTTTATGGGAGTTTATGGCCAATCTGTTCATCCCTCTGAGCTTCATTTCTTTGTCTGTAAAATGAGAGAACTGAATGGCCCATGGCTATTGTTCCTGTTATTCCAGGGAGGCTGAGTCCTGGGGATGGATCAAGATTGGGAGTTCTGAGCTGTAATGCAGGGTAAAAGCTGATGAAATGTGCACACTAATACTAGCACCAATATGGTGAGTTCTCTCTGGGCCTCTCCTTCTCTAGGGAGTGGGAGGTCACCAGGTTGTCAAAGGAGGGGAAAACCAGACCAGGAGAGGAATGATCAAAGCTTCCTTGCTGGTCAGAAGTGGGTTTGGAACATGAGTAGCCTCTGTATTTCTAGCACAGGCAAAATGGAGAGACCCAGTCACACACACACACAGATACATGTGGGTAAATATGTGTGTACAGATATACAGATATTTATATATAAAATAAAATGAGAGAGTTGGACTAATAGGACCTAGACAGGATTCAGATCTGAAAGGGAATCTTAGAGATAATCACCCCATTCCCTCTGGGATCCTCTGAGTTTTCAATTGAGTCTGATAAGCATCTATTAAAAACATCTAGCATATGAAAGGCATGGAACTGACTGTAAAGATAAATGAGAATCAACACCTGCCCTCAAGAAGCCTACATACTTACAATATGGAAGATTAGACAAGGGCACAGTAATTAAGAGCCTAAGAGAGGTTTGGATAGAGTGCTCTGGTGGAAACCTCTCTCTCTCTCTCTCTCTCTCTCTCTCTCTCTCTCTCTCTCTCTCTCTCTCTCTCTCTCTCTCTCTCTCTCTCTCTTTTTCTGCCTCTCTCTATCTCTCTTTCTCTATCTCCTCTCTCTTTCTCTCTTTCTTTTTCTCTCCCCTCTCATTCTCTCTCTCTTCTGTCCTCTCTCTCTCCTTCTCTTTCTGTCTTTCTGCCTCTCTCTGTCTCTGTCTCTCTTTCTTTATCTCTTCTCTCTTTCTCTCCCCTCTCATTCTCTCTCTCTTCTGTCCTCTCTCTCCTTCTCCTTCTGTCTTTCTGCCTCTCTCTGTATCTGTCTCTCTTTCTTTATCTCTTCTCTCTTTCTCTATCTCCTCTCTCTTTCTCTCCCCTCTCATTCTCTCTCTCTTCTCTCTCTTTCTGCCTCTCTCTGTCTTGGTCTCTATCTCCTCTCTCTTTCTCTCTTTTTTTCTGTCTCTCTTTGTCTCTGTCTCTCTCTCTCTTTCTGCCTCTCTCTGTCTCTGTCTCTCTTTCTCTATCTCCTCTCTCTTTCTTTTTCTCTCCCCTCTAATTCTCTCTCTCTTTTCTCTTCTGTCCTCTCTCTCTCTCCTTCTCTCTCTCTCTGCCTCTCTCTGTCTCTGTCTCTCTTTCTTTATCTCCTCTCTCTTTCTCTATCTCCTCTCTCTTTCTTTTTCTCTCCCCTCTCATTCTCTCTCTCTCCTCTCTCTCTTCTGTCCTCTCTCCTTCTCTCTCTTTCTCCATCTCTCTGTCTCTGTCTCTATTTCTCTATCTCCTCTCTCTTTCTCTCCCCACTCATTCTCTCTTCTGTCCTCTCTCCTCTCTTTCTCATGCGCTCGAGAGCGTGTGCACACACACACACAAACATACACACAAACATGCACAAACACACATGCCCCTTCAGCACCTCCCCACCTCACCTTTCAAAGCCTTTCTGGGAATGGAAGAAAGGTCTTCATCTCTTCCAGCCCTATTGCAGGTCTTCAAGATCAGAAAAGGTCAGTTCAACTTTCCTAACACCCCTCCAGTCTGACTTTCCTAATTCTCATCCATGCCTTTAAGGGCAAATCAGGGGAACTGAAAGAGACCTACTTATTTGTGCCTGGAAGCATCTGTCTAAGCACCTTGTCTCATGAGCTGGGAAACAGAGAAAAGAGGGAAGGAGGAGCGCATCACTCCATGCAAAGGACAGCACCAGGCTGGTCTTAACTGAAGGGCAGGCAGAGATAAAGGGTTTTGATCTTTAAATCAACACTGCTTCCCAGAAGTCTCAGAAGTGTTGCTTCCCAGGATGCTGGGGCTGCTTCTGGGGGAGAATGAAGGTCCAGCCCAAAACAGCCCTTAGGCTGTGAAATCAGTATAATCCCCAATACTGCATGTAAAGCTAAGTACAAAATCATTCAGTTGTTTTAAAGAATAAAAATACCCAGCTCTCCTTGCATGAGAAAGAGTTCATTCACAGGCACACCAGGGCACACTGGAGACTGGGCTGTGGCTATGAGCTGAGGGCTTTTGGAAGCCCCAGCTCTGGGATTCTGAGGGTGCTTGTCTCTGGTGGGCATGTTTTCCCAAAATCCTGAAGGGTTTTCTGCACAGGTTGTGATGTCCAGTGGGGGGTTAGTACAGTTCGGAGTTAGAAGACCTGAATGTGAGTCCCAAGTTCACTATCTTTTCTTTGTTCCCTTGGACAAGTCACTTCATCTTTTTAAACCCCACTATGCTTTCCTTCTCTCTAATTGAATTCAACAAACATTGAAGCAGCTCCAATGGTAGGGGCAACTTGACTTGGCAAATAGAGGGGAAACTTGACTTGGAGTCAGGAAGACTTCTGTTCAAATCCTGCCTGTCCACATGTCAGTTGTGTACATACAGGTTAAAGAGAACAGTACTCCTCCTCCTCCTCCTCTTCCTCTTGCTACTACCACCACTACTACTACTAGCTAATATTTATATAGTGCTTTAAAGTTCATCAAGCAAGTCACTTGTTATCCTATTTGGTTTTCACAAAAAAACCTGCAAGGCAGCTGGGTAGCTCATCGGATTGAGAGCCAGGCCTAGAGATGGGAGGTCCTAGGTTCAAATCTGATCTCAGATACTTCCCAGATTGTATGACCCTGGGCAAGTCACTTAACCCCCATTGCCTAGCCCTTACCACTCTTCTGCCTTGGAACCAATGCACAGTATTGATTCCAAGATGGGAGGTAAAGGTTTAAAAAAAAAACCTGGGAAGTAGGTTTATTGTCATCATCATCATTATCATGGACAGCTAGGTAATGCAATAGATAGAATCCTTCAAGGACCTGGAGTGAGGAAGACCCAAGTTCATATCCAGCACTAGACACTAGCTATGTGACCTTAGCAAGTCACTCAACCCCATTTGCCTCAGTTTCCTCATTGTAAAATTATATGGAGAATGAAATGGTAAATCACTCCAGGATTTCTGCCAAGAAAACCTCAAATGGGGTCACAAAGAACTGGACACAAAGGCTGCTAAGTGTCTCAGTGGATAGAGCACCAGGCCTGAAGGCCAGAGAACCAGGGTTCAAATGTGGCCTCAAATGCTTCCTAGCTGTGTAACCTAGGGTAAGTCACTTAATCCCTTTTGTTTAGCCCTTGCCGTTTTGTTTTAGAGTTGTTACTAAGACAGAAATCAAGGGTTAAAAAAAGAGTTGGACACCACTGAACAACCACAAAAGGTGCTTATTATCACCATTTTACAGAAGAGAAAGCTGAGGCTAAAATGAAGAGGGTTCAGATTTCTGTAGTGATGAAATCATGGGTTCAAACTACTATCTACTCACAAAAATGTTGGGATTAAGAACACAAAAATAATCATGAAACCATACCTGTCCTCAAGGAATTTACCTCCACCAGAGAATGCTTTATAGTGCCATAAAAGAAAGTGAGGAAAAATGACCCCTGTCTATTTCACGGAGTTGAGATGAGGAGCAGACAAAATAATGTATGTGAAGGCACCTTAAACAATCTACAATGTTATGTGCGTGATGATAGTCTTAATGATAAATTATCTTTCCAAGGTGCTTTTCCTCACAGGAACCCCACAAGGTAGGGCTCTGAAGAACTCTCTGCATCCCCAATCCCTGGCAGAGCTGGGGTCTCCATCTTCCAGCCTTCCTGACTCTGGGTCCATTATACCCAGTAGGGAAGATGATCGTTGCTTAGAAACTGCTGAGGGTACTTAGGTCAAGGAGGAGAGCAATGGATGATGATCCTGGGGGGAGAGGAAGTGGCCGATGAGAGAAAAAATCCCATTCCAGGTACTATTGGGGATGGAATAGATTCTTTGACCTCCAGGGATAGAAGCTGGAGAAATTTCTTTCCAGGAGGTCCCTAAGATAGAAGAATGGTTTTATAGAAGAAAGAAAAAAGAAAGAAAGAAAGAAAGAAAGAAAGAAAGAAAGAAAGAAAGAAAGAAAGAAAGAAAGAAAGAAAGAAAGAAAGAAAGAAAGAAAGGAAGGAAGGAAGGAAGGAAGGAAGGAAGGAAGGAAGGAAGGAAGGAAGGAAGGAAGGAAGGAAGGAAGAAAGAAAGAAAGAAAGAAAGAAAGAAAGAAAGAAAGAAAGAAAGAAAGAAAGAAAGAAAGAAAGAAAGAAAGGAAGGAAGGAAGGAAGGAAGGAAGGAAGGAAGGAAGGAAGAAAGGAAGAAAGGAAGAAAGAAAGAAAGAAAGAAAGAAAGAAAGAAAGAAAGAAAGAAAGAAAGAAAGAAAGAAAGAAAGAAAGAAAGAAAGAAAGAAAGAAAGAAAGAAAGAAAGAAAGAAAGAAAGAAAGAAAGAAAGAAAGAAAGAAAGAAAGAAAGAAAACAACCTGTGGGTGTGGAACAAGGAACCTGAATTCTTTGCCTTAACTGCCTGCATGACCCTAGACAAGTCATCTAACCTCTAGGTGCCTCAGTTATTTCAGCTATAAGGGAAACAGAAAGATAACTAGTCTATTTCACAAAGACCCTTAGAAGAAATAATTCAATGAAAAAATGCTTTAGGGGGAAAAAGCATAAGGTTGTATACAAGTGTTAATACAAATGCAAAGAATAACTTCATCATATAGAAAAAATAGTTATCAAGACCCCTCCATGTAAGCTCCTGATGTGTTGGCTTTGCAAATTCCTTTTGATAATGATCCACCTCTGATGAAAAACAGAGAGGGTTTGTCTTTGGTCCTTTAAGGAAACTAAGGTCTGAGAAATCGCAAGCCAGCCCTCTCATTTTTTATTAAAATTTTTAGTTTAATTAATTAATTTAGAATATTTTTCCATGGTTCCATGATTCATGTTTTCCCTCCCCCTCCTCCCACTCTCCTCCTGTAGCTGACGAGCAATTCCACTGGGTTTTAGACCTATTTCCATATTATTTGCACTAGGGAGTGCATATTAGAGTCTATATCCCCATCGACCCATGTGATCAAGCAGCTGTTTTTCTTCGGTATTTCTGCTCCCACAGTTCTTCCTCTGAATGTGGTTAAGTGTTCTTTCTCATAAGCCCCTCTGAGTTGTTCAGGATCACTGCATTGCCACTAATGGAGAAGTCCATTACATTCGATTGTACCACAATGTATCAGTCTCTGTGTACAATGTTCTCCTGGTTCTGCTCCTCTCACTCTGCATCACTTCCTGGAGGTCGTTCCAGTCTCCATGGAATTCCTCCACTTTATTATTCCTTTTAGCACAATAGTATTCATCACCAACATATACCACAATTTGTTTAGCCATTCCCCAATTGAAGGGCATCCCCTCATTTTCCAGTTTTTTGCCACCACAAAGAACACGGCAATGAATACAGCCCTCTCACTTCCTTCTTCCTTGCTTTATGATGAACTCAGCCTCTTGGCTACTCTATTTGACCCTGTTTTTTTTTTCCAAATTACAAATTAACTTAAAGCTTTTGCTCCCAGATTGGCCAACTTCCTCACTCAGGCAACAAAATCACCCCATCACTTGTTTGTCTCTGTAGCCATGCAGCACCCTGGAATAGAGGCTTAGCCTCTACTCAGCCTTCTCCAAGAGCCCAGCTGTAGAGTTGTTGTTTTTTTAAAACTCCTTAATTTCTGTCTTAGTAGCAATTCTAAGACAGAGGGGTAGAAAGGGCTAGGCACATGGGGTTAAGTAACTTATCCAGAATCACACAGATAGGAAGTACCTGAGACCAGATTTGAATCAAGGACCTCCTGATTCCAGGTCTAGAGCTATATGCACTGAGCCACCTAGCTGCCTCATATAGAATTTTCAGCCCATTTTTCCAGTGAGCAAAATGAGGTTCAAGTGGAGGAAAACAACTTGAGCCTCCTATGGAGCAGAGCCAGGCAACTAATGCCAACTGTAGGTAGAGAAGAAGCCTGGTCTTCTGACCCTCTTGGTAGCAAGCTCCCCCATCAACCTTAATCTGTTAGGTGCCTTCATGTTCCCAACAAAACCTGCCCTCAGGAAAGAATCACTAGGGCATTATACATAAAAGACTGAACAGGCTTAGTAAAATTCCCCCTCCCAGGGACAAGGTGGGGTGGTGAAAGAAATGCTTACCTCCAAAGCTAGAGGAACAGAGTACAAATGTCAACTCTGCTTCTTGACTGATGAGCCCTAACCTTTCTGGGGTTTAGTTTCCTTGATGTCAAACAAAGGGGGTTGGATTAACTGATCTCTGAAGTCCCTTTCCATTTCTAAATACAGGATCCCATCCAATCAATAATCATATATTAAGTGCTTACTATGTGCTGGGCATTGGGCTCAGTGTCTAGGGCCCCAAAACTAGCCAAAGACAACCCCTGCCTTCAGGGAGTTTACAATCTATGAAAATCTGCATTATTTTATTTCTTTAAGCCCTTACCTTTCATCTTAGAATCAATATCATGTATTGGTTCCAAGGCAGAAGAGTGAAAAGGGTTAGGCAATGGGGGTTAAGTGACTTGCCCAGGGTCCCACAGCTAATAAATATTCAGATTTGAAATCAGAACCTCCTATCTCTAGGCTGGACTCTCCATCCACTGAGCCACCTATCTTTCCCCAAATATTTTTATTTCAGCAAAGGAATTGGTCTTAAGAAAAATGTGTGGTTCTCTTAATAGTGAAACTTCAGTTATCAGTGAGTAGGACAACAAAGGATTTCTGGTAGCAGGATGCCCGAAACCCCTAAAGCTGCACCACTTGGCAACTGGCCATCTTCACTTCTAAGGCCTTGGAGACAGTGCCTTTCCTTATCTTATCCCTACACCTGTCTTCTGGGGGTGAGTGAATGCCTCATTCTCAGGAGGTACAGTCCCCTGCACAAATGCTCCTGGATTTCTACCTTCCTTTTGATAGCATCATTATGTGATGAACTTAAGGTATTCCTGAGGTTCCAGGAGACACAGCTCTGTGCCCTGTTCCTTCCCTGACTCCAAACTGCTCCCCTGCTCCCCTTCTGCCTTTAGACTCAATCATATATTATAAGCATTGGTTGTGCCAGATCACAGTCCTAAGCACAGGAGATACAAAGAAAATGCAAAAACAGCTCCAGCTGCCAAGGAGTTTACATTCTAATGGGTGAGAGATAACCTAAAGGGATTGTCAAAAAGGAGATGGAAGGGAGTTCTAAAAGTGATGACACTAGGCATAGAATAGAAGTGGCCTTCAGGCTGACAATGGAAGGAAGCTAGGGACTTGAAGAGAGGAAGGGAAGGAAGGAGAGCATTTCAGGCATGAGCCAAAACAAAAGAACCAAGACCAAAGCAGAGTCAGGAGATGGAGTATCCTGGTTGAGAAACAGCAGTTAGGTCAATGTAAATGTGGAGGAGATGGAATATAAGAAGAGTGGAAAGGCTGAAAAAGGTTTTTAAATGAAAAAAAAAAGACTTGGTATTTGATCCTATTGATAATAGGGAGCCATTAGTTTATTGAGCAAGAGAGTGACATGATTAGTTCCATGCTTCAGGAAAACCGCTGGCAACTGAGCAGATATTAAAGTAGAGAGAGAAGTGATAAGAGCCCGAGCAAGGGTGCTGGCTTTGTGAGTAGAGAAGGAGTGGAGTGTGCAAGATGTAGAAAAAGAAATTCTAAAATTTGACAAGTGATTAGATATGTAGGGTGAGTCAGAGCTATGGAAGGTGACACCAAGATTCTGAACCTGAGTGACTGGAAGGTTGGCAGTGCCCCTGACAGTAATAGGAAAGTTCAGGAGAGGGGAGGGTTTGGGGATAAAGATAATCAGTCTTGTTTTAGAAAAATATTTGTCCCACAGGCGCCAGTCTGGCTTCTCTACGGGGCAGGGGGAGAAATCCTTGCCCAGTATGAGAACTTATGCCAGGGGTGTAGGTTGTGATACTGGAATCCTTGTGGTATCTCACTTGCCTCTCACTCCAGCCCAAGTCAAGAGTCCCCAAGGATCTAGTCTAGGGGTAGGAGGCTGCAGCAAATGACCTTCATGATTTCTTGTAGTCTAAGGCACCTTTCATTTCACAGTGTCAACAGTCTGGGATTCTTCTCCTCTCTGATCATAGACCTCATTCTCTTTCACCATTTCAAAAGGTGCCCCCAACCCCAAGCTCCTCCATCATTCTCCTGGGAGTCAGTAGGATGAATATGTGATTTGAACTCAAAAGACTTGGATTTGGATGGTTGCCGGTATGACTCTGGGCCAGTCAATTCCCCTTTCTGGACCTCAGAGTCCTCATCTATAAGATGATGGCATTTGGACTGGATAGACTTGAAGGTCCCTCAACTAGGAATACTACATAATCTCAATTTGGGTCTTAACTTTGCTACTTCAAATCACCTTTGTGATTGGTAGCAAGTCAATTGATTTAGCACATGCTTGGCTCATAGTAGGCACTTAAATGTTTACTGGATTGAATTGAACTGAATTCTTCAAAAGTTTCATTTTCTCATCTGTAAACTGAGGACAGAAAGACAAGATGGCAAAATGGAGAAAGCCAAGCACAGAATCAGGAAGATGTTGCTTCAGATTCCATATCTGGTATTGGCTTGTTGAATGAGTGATCCTGGGCAAGTCACTTAAGCACTTGGTTCTCTCTGCCCCTCCTCCAATTCTCTAAAACCAATAAAGGAAACTTGGGTTTCAGAGCAATTGCTTATCTTCATTGGTGGAGGAAATTTCCTCACTAAAAGTCCCTTCCACCAATTAAACCACAAGTTTAGACCCCTAAAATGGCAATAATAATAGCTGCCCTACCTAGCCCACAGGATTTGTGGTTAAGATAAAATTAAATAACTCATGTAAAGTGCTTTGTAAACTATCTAATGTTATAGAAAAGTCAATTATTATTACTATGGAGTCTCTGAATGAAGATGGCATCCCCCCATTCATTCACCTTCTTCCCTCTTCAGTCCTAGAGGAGGAAGTCTGGGCATGGGCAGGTGGAAGTAGAAAGGATTGTTTTAGGGGTAGGGATAGAAGAGGGAAGAAGCTGTCTGGCCTCCAGTAGCTGGGATCCTGATGGGTGGCGGATGGCAGCCGCATGAATAAGAGAGAAAGGTTCCATAATTGGTGTTATTACACAGGCATTTCATCTCCATTCATAATGATTGGACACTTAAACCTAGTAGTTACTCAGCAGAACCCTGCTGTCATCCTTCTAGCAGCTGCAAGGGTCTGTCGCTGTCACTGAGCAGAGCTTTTGGGATGCTCCTCTCTCTTGACTCCACTTTCATGAGCTGAACTTCCCAGGGAAGTATGGGGCAAGAGTAACCAAATTGCCCCCTCTCATCTGTCCCCTTCCCTGCCCGCTCCCCTTTAGCAAAAGATAATTGCCTTCAGTAGCTTCCTCTAATTCTTCACAGTGGGTTCAGGTCATCATATGGCTTGAGAAGATGGGGGAAGAGAGACAGAGGAGAGTGGGATCACAGCTTGGGTTGGGTGTAGAAAACAGGCTTTTTAGACAGGAAGAGACTGAATGGGTATTGGCTTCATCCACCCACTTTGGAGCAGATTCCTTAAGCATTATGGGGACCTTATCCCCTTATAGGAGGCAGGTAGATGGCTCAGTGGACTGGGCCCAGAGTCAGAAAGACCTGAGTTCAAACCCAATCTCAGATGCTTACTAGCTGGACAAGTCACTTACCCTCTGTTTATCTTCATTTCTTGGAGAAGGAAATGACAACAAACCACTCTAGTTTCCTTGCCAAGAAAGCTTCATGGACAGTAAAGGACCACAGGGTCAAGAAAAGTCAGACCTCAGTGAACAACCACAAATAAATATCCCTTATAGTACTGTAAGTTACTTGAGAATAGGGACTCTTTCTTAATTAAACTTTGTCTTTCCTCCAGCACCCAGGACAGCAGTTCTGTATACAGAAAGTGTTTAATGTTGTATTTTTCCATTTGATTCTACAGGTGCTCAGTAAGCTCATGTACAAGATACTGTGCTTTGGACAGTACAGAAACCGTCTTGCCCTCAAAGAGTTTACAGTCTAACGAGGTTGAAATATGTATACAAAGATAAATAGAATGCTGGTGAGGATGTGGAGAGGGACAAGAGATATATCAGACAAAATGCCTTGGGAGTATTTGAGGAAGGGTAGAGCACTACTAAGAGTGTGTGGTGTGGTAATTAGGTAACACAGTGGATAAAGCTTCAGGACTGGAGTTGGGAGGACCTGGACTCAAATCTGACTTCAGATACTTCTTAACTGTGTGATCCTGGGCAAGTCACTTAACTCCATTACCTAGTCCTTACCCCTCTTCTGTCTTAGAACGGATTTTAAGGCAGAAAATAAGGTTTTATTTTTTAAAAAAAGAAGAGAAGACACAGAGATAGATCCAGCCACTGCTAGGATCAGTTGCTGTCACTGAGCAGAGCTTTTGGGGTGCCCCTTTCCCCTTGACTCCATTTTCATGAGCTGAACTTTCCAGGGAACTTTGGGGCAAGAGTTACCAAACTGACAGAGACAGAGAGGTAGAGGAGGGGGGAGGGGGGAATCAGGGAAGATTTACTGAAGATATTGGTAGCTAAGCCTGTAAGCATGATAAGGCTTCTGAAAGGTAGAAATAAGGAAAGAGTACCAGCTTAATAAATGAATGGCCATTGATCAACTAATGGTATATCCAAATCAGGAAACAGCCAGTAAAATCCTATTTGGCAGAGCACGAAGAGGGTAATGTGAAATAAGAGTGGGAATGTAGCTTGGAGTAGAATGTAAACTCCCCGAGGATAAGGACTATTTCCATTTTGTCTTTGTACCTCTAGTGTCCCATACAGATTGGATTTAAAAATTTTTTTATTTTAAACCTTTACCTTCCATCTTAGAATTGATACTAAGTATTGGTTCTAAGGCAGAATAGAGAATGGTAAGGGCCTGGCAATCCGGGTTAAGTGACTTGCCCAGGGTGACACAGCAAGGGAGTGTCTGAGGTCATATTTGAACCCAGGACCTTTCATTTCCAACTCTGACCCCACAAATTGGATTAAAATAAAATGCTTGCCTTCTGTCTCAGAATTAATACGTGGTATTGATTTTAAGGCAGAAAAATGAGTAAGGGTTAGGTAATTGGGTTTAAGTGGCTTGCCCAGGATCACACAGCTAGAAAGTGTCTGAGGCCAGATTTGAACCCAGGCTTTTTTTTTTTAAATTTTAATATCTGATGAGATCTCTTGAGATGAGCATTTTGTATCCTGACTCCGTCACTCATCCTGGAAGCCTCCTTCTACCCCTCTATCAGGCTACATGTTGCCCTGACCATGGCTATCCTGTCCAGGGAAATACCTTTCTCCCTTCTGCCCTAACCCTACCAGAACCAGCCAAAGTGATATAACCTGGTATCCTCCACTTGTCCTTTCTCCCTTCTGCCCTAACCCTACCAGAACCAGCCAAAGTGATATAACCTGGTATCCTCCACTCCCTCCCCTTGTCTTCTTCCCTGCCCTGCAGGTTGTGGCTTTTGCTTCTCTCTTTTTTATCCTTGTCTCCATCACCACATTCTGCTTGGAGACGCATGAGGCCTTCAACATTGACCGCAATGTGACGGAGATCCACCGAGTGGGGAACATCACCAGTGTGCGCTTCCGGAGGGAGGTGGAGACAGAGCCCATCCTGACCTACATTGAGGGTGTCTGCGTCCTTTGGTTCACCTTGGAGTTCCTGGTGCGGATCATCTGCTGCCCAGACACACTGGACTTTGTCAAGAACCTGCTGAACATTATAGACTTTGTGGCCATCCTTCCTTTCTATCTGGAGGTGGGACTGAGTGGACTCTCTTCCAAAGCAGCCCGGGACGTGCTGGGCTTCTTGCGTGTGGTCCGCTTTGTCCGAATTCTCCGCATTTTCAAGCTCACCCGCCATTTTGTTGGCCTTCGGGTTTTAGGTCACACTCTCCGAGCCAGCACCAATGAATTCCTGTTGTTAATCATCTTCCTGGCTCTGGGTGTCCTCATCTTTGCCACCATGATCTACTACGCCGAGAGGATCGGGGCCAAGCCATCGGACCCAAGAGGCAACGACCACACTGACTTCAAGAACATCCCCATTGGCTTCTGGTGGGCTGTGGTCACTATGACAACACTGGGTTATGGAGACATGTACCCCAGGACGTGGTCAGGGATGTTAGTGGGGGCACTGTGTGCATTGGCTGGGGTACTCACCATCGCCATGCCTGTCCCCGTCATCGTCAACAACTTTGGCATGTACTACTCCCTTGCCATGGCCAAGCAGAAGCTCCCCAAGAAGAGGAAGAAACATGTGCCCCGACCCCCCCAGCTTGAGTCACCAGCCTATTGCAAGTCAGAGGAGACATCACCCCGAGATAGCATCTTCAGTGACTCTAGTCCCCCAGTGGGGGAAGAAGGCATGTTGGAGAGGAAACGGGCAGGTGAGGTTTATATGAGGGATGCTGGTGGGATGATGTTAAGGCCTTCTGATGAGTCTTCTGCCTAAGGACTTGGGCTCCAGGCCTTTTTAAATTACTATTTTTTAATGTCTGATGGGTTTATTGGAGCAATATAAACCTTGCTTGTTTGGTTTTAAGGCTGACTAATCACAGATCCATTCTCTATCCCAACTCTATGTTACAGTATCTGTCTTCAAGAAGCTTATAGCTTAATGTTGTTTGTCCTAACCACAGATTTTAAGGGGATTGAGAGAATGGCTTTGGCTCTACTCCCTCTGGGGTTGTTGATTCTCAATGCTGCATTTACCAAACTATGAGAACCATTTTTCTGGAAGGGAATGTATTGGCACCAGATTGTCCTGTGTCATATGGCTGCCTGCCACACTGGAGGACTTGGAGTGAGTTCCCCAGGGTTCCCTGCAGGTATTCCTCCACTAGGCAATTCAATCCTTATTTAGTTTTTTATTTAATTTATTTATTCAATTTCTTATTTATCAAGACTTATTTAGTGCCTACCACTGTCAGTCAGTCATCAAGAATTTAATTACTTATGAGTACTTACTCCTACAACAATGACCAATATGGAAGTGTGTTTTGCAGGAAAATTAAAAAAAATTGTTTTAAAGGATTTAAGTACTAAGTACTCATATGTCAGGCACTGTGCTAAGTATTAGAGATACAAAGAAAGGGGGGATAAAGGAGCTCACATTCTGTACATAACTAAGTATAGAGAAGATAAACATGAAGATAATCTGAAATAACACACTATTTGGAGTACCTAGGTGGCTCAGGGAACAGAGCACCAGGCCTGGAGATGGGGGGTTCTGGGTTCAAATATGGCCTTGGATATTTCCTAGCTGTGTGTACCTTAGCAAGTCATTTAACCCCCATTGCCTAGCTCTTACTGCCCACTCTTCTGCCTTGGAACTTATACGGAATATTGATTGTATAACAGAAGGTAAGGGTTTAAAAAAAGAATGCACTGTTCAAAAACTGGAGACATAAAGAAAAACAATGCCTGTCTTCAAAGAGCTTATATTCTGATGGAGGAGACATGAATATAGACAAGAAGGAATAATGTATAATAAAAAGGACATAAAAGCAGCTTGCCCAGTGAGTGACCTGGGACATGGACTCTCAGATCTAGAAGGGCTCTCCAAAACCTTCTAGACCAACCCTCATGTTTTTATAGTTAAAGAATCTGAGCCCAGGTTTCCTAAATCAATGGATTTTTCCCCTATATCACTCTAGCCTAGACTCTGGCAGGATTTTAAATCCTGCCTGAGTCACTTATTGTCACTGGGATTCATTCCTTTCATCTGCAAAATATCTGTGTCCTCTACCTCCCAGACAGTCATGAGGACATAGTGAAATAATATAAATGAAGGCGATTTGAAAAGTTAAAACCATTTTACAGAGTAGATTAGTCTGAGAGAGGCAGCATGATGTAGTGAATAGATTGCCAGATTTGATGTCAGGATGATCTGGGTTTGAATCTTCCTTCAGACACATGTTCGCTGTGGACAAATCAATTCAGCTTTCTGAGACTTAATTTTTACATCTTTAAAATGAGGATAACAATATTATCATGAGATTTAAATGAAATGATGTATATTCAGGACTTTATAAATCCCAAAAGATTATTTAAACATCAGCTATTATTTAGTTCTTAAGGGGAAAACACTGATCTTATAAGGTGTATCAGCAAAAGAAATACTTCTTTCCAGATTATTTCCTGGGACATCACAAAACCTAATCAATAATGGTAAAGGTAGCTCTTGCTGCCTTCCACTCACTATGTTTAACCAAGGGGTCCTAAGGCCAAACTTGGCCTCTTGGATTTGAAATGGATGGAGAAAAATGAAAGGAAAATCAGGTTCATGTAATAGCAAGCTGAGATTTCAATGAGATAGTCAACTGATGAGAATACTTAAGAAGGTGAAGAAAGACGAGTGGAACCGGGATCGTGTGTCCTGGGAAGAGAAGGCTGAACTAGATTTCGTGTTCTTCAAAAATAGAAAAAGCTGTTCTAAGGACAGTGATAAGTTGGTTTCTGCCTCTGTTTAATATTTTTTTAAACTCTTACCTTCTATCTTGGAGTCAATACTGTGTATTGGCTCCAAGGCAGAAGAGTGGTACAGGCTAGGCAATGGGGGTCAAGTGACTTGCCTAGGGTCACACATCTGGGAAGTATCTGAGGCCAGATTTGAACCCAGGACCTCCCATCTCTAGGCCTGGCTCTCAATCCACTGAGCTACCCAGCTTCCCCCTCTGTATAAGATTAAAAGAGAAAACAACTTGTTACACAGTCTTTTCAAGGTTGATTAACAAGTTAAGTATTTGACCATTTGGCCGTTAGGAAGCATTGGAGAGTATTTCTAAAGGAGCTTCTAAAATATATGTTTCTAGTTTGATGATGGTGGGGGGACTGGCTGGTGGGTTAACCATGACTCCACTCCTGGGGGTGATAATGGTTCTGGCCTAAGAGGGAAAGGCCTCCAAGTCTAGGAACTAAGACTGTGGCTGCAGGGTTTTTGCCTGTGGTACATTCTGGAAGCTGAGCTGCCAAGGTAATTTTAAAAATCCTTACCTCTGTATAATTGAAACTAAATGTCTGTTCCAAGGCAGAAAAGCATTTGGGGTTGTGACCTGTCCAGGGTCTCACAGATAAGAAGTGTCTGAAGTCAAATTTGAACCCAGGTCCTCCCATCTCCAGGTCTGGCTCTCAATCCACTGAGCCACCAGCTGCCCCTGCCTGAGGAAATCTAATCAACAGACTTCTACTAAGTACCTACTATTAACCAGGAACTGTATAAGCCCTGGATATACAAACACAGTGAATAAAATAATCCCTAACTACAAGGACTTTTGAGTTTGTAAATGGATCTTATGGCTCTGTCTCTTCCCTGAAAGCAGGACAATATTCCCAAGGCTTCCCTCCCCAGTTCTTCATCAAATTCTCTAAGCTTCCTCCCCCACTTCCTTACTTTCCATTCCTGGTTCTTATCCCCCTACCCCAAGATGTTGGAGCACTTTAATCTGTTTTCAGGATTGTCAAGGGATCCTAGAAAATTTTAAAGTCCCTGAGGCTAGTCTCCCATCATTGTGTGTGTGGCACTGCAGCCACACTCTTACCATGACCCCAGTTGTCTGGCAGCTTCAGAAGGCACTCATGCCATCTATCATCCTTCCTTATGAGTGCCACCAATCTTATATTTTAGGATTTACATATAGAGGAGGCTGAGGCCCAGAGAGACAGAGTAACTTGTCCAAGGTCATGCAGGTGATAAAATGACAGATGATGTTAGAATGAGGTTTGTTTGCTGTTATAAGGTCAAATAGTCTCCCTCTCCTCCTCCATGTAGAAAAGCCAGATCTCTAAGTTGTTTTCCAGTTCTGATATTTTATCACAATGATTTTGGCCTCATTCAGTCTAGGCAGAGTGTGGTATAATGGAAAGTCACCCTAGGTTCCAATCTTAACTTGTTCCTCCTGTGCTTTGTGAGGTTGGGCAATCACACATTTCCGGATTTGGATTTCCTTGTCTGTAACATGAAGAGAGATTACAGGAGCTATCCAAGGTCCTACCTAAGTTGCTAAGCTGTTAAAACAATACTGTCTGGAGCTGGTGGACAAGAGAGGGGAAGAATCCTGATCCTAGAGTCCAAAAAGAACTGGAAGGAAGGAATCAAGCATTTCTTAGTCACCTATCCCATGTCAGGCATGGTGTGAAGCCTTGTGCTGGGTGCTAAGGATACAGACCAAAATGAAAGTCTCTGCCCTCAAGGAGATTATAGTCTACATATATATCTAATTACATTAAAAACATATAAGATAAATTCAATATAAATTTAACAGGGAGGTAATAGCAGCTCTTAAGAATAAGAATAATAATTCCTTCCATTGTTAAAGAAGTTTACCTTTTTCAAAGTACTTTTATATCTACTATCTCATATAAACCCTTCAAATATTATTTCAATAACCCCAAGAAGTAAGTACTATTACTATTATCATCCTCATTTTTCAGTTGAGGAAATTGAGGCTAAAGTTGACTGAGTTGCCCAGAGTCCCATAGTTAAAGTCTGGGGACAGGATTTGAACTCAGGTCTTTTTGACTCCAAGTCCAATGTTCTATCTCCTGGAGTACCTAACTGGAGGTCTTGACTGAAGCTATCCTGAAGGTTCTAAGTTGGTCAGGATTTTGACTGCCATATTCCTAAGAAAGCTAGTAAGGCCAGTACTTAGACAGCTAGTTTGTGGCTTGTGGCTGGCAGGGAACCAGGAAGCCCAGAATTTGGCATTGTCTGGGAAGGGTGAAGTCTGAGACTCCATTCAGTCTATCTAATGGACTATAACAGGGAAGCCCCATAGTGAAGAGTATTGGAACTGCCTTGGAACGCTCTGGTGTCCAGTCTACATTCAATTAGTCCTCTTTAGTCAGGGAACCTGAGACACAGAAGGGATCTAGATGTTTAACCCTAGGCTACTTCTCAGTGCTCATAGTGCCCCCAAGTCCTCTGTCAGAGGGGTTTGCTCATGAAGACAAACTCACTTTAAGACTTGATCTGGAGCAAGCATGACTTATTAGCCTTAAGAAGCCCCTCACTTGAGAGAATGTGTTCTGCTTAACTGTGAATATTTATTATAAGAGTTTTCTTTTTCTTTTCTTTTTGTGTTTAATTGGGGTGTGGTAGAAGTGGGAGGCAGAGAAAATAAGTGCCTGTTAATTGAAAAAAATAAGAAAATGAAATGTAAAGAATCTAAAAAAGAAACCTCATACCATTAACAACTAAAAAGAAATATTTCCTTTTTTACAGTGCTGTGAAGCAAAAGCTTCCCTGATCTTTCTTATTAATCAACCAATCATTCAACAAACATTTATTAGAGCTTGTATGTGCAGCGCCCGGTGTACAGTAGACACCTTATCAACGTACGACAAGGAAGATAATGATAACTACCTCACAATGCTGCTGTGAGGATAAATAAAATGACATATGTAAAGTATTTTGTAAATCCAAAGTGCTATATAAATTCTAGCTATCGTTAGCTATAAAAAATTAAATACATATTGACTGATTGGTTGGCAGATTGAAGGCACTGCACTGGGTGCTAAAGATACAAAGACAGACATGAAATAGCCCTTATCTTCAAGGAGTTTCCTTCCTTCCTTCCATTCTCTCTCTCTCTCTCTCTCTCTCTCTCTCTCTCTCTCTCTCTCTCTCTCTCTCTCTTCTTCCACCTTTTCTTCCTTTTTCTTTTTCTCTTTCTTTCTTGCTTTTTTCTTCCTTTCTTCCTTTCTTCCTTTCTTTCTTTCTTCCTTCCTTCCTTCCTTCCTTCCTTCCTTCCTTCCTTTCTTTCTTTCTTTCTTTCTTTCTTTCTTTCTTTCTTTCTTTCTTTCTTTCTTTCTTGCTTGCTTGCTTGCTTGCTTGCTTGCTTTCCTCTCCCTTTTTCTTTTTCTCTTTCTTTCTCTCTCTTTCTTTTTCTTTCTTTCTCTTTTCTCTTTTATGAATAATAATGATGATTATCCCCTAAGTAGATGAAAAGGCTTAACTTTCCAAAGTACTTTCCTATCTGGTATCTCATTTTGAGACTGAAAGGTAGGCAACCCTGACCTTATGCTAAGGCCTTACCAGAAGGTCAAGGAGAGATAAGCTGGAGCTAAAGGTCCAAGGAAAAGTAGCAGATCATTTGCAGAGGCCCACCTGGAAGCAAATGGCTCTTGGGAAACTCTCAAAAATTGCATGGAACATTCTTAAGTCACGAAGTGAATTTCTTTAGTTCATCTGTGCCATTATTTCTCATCCATGGAAGGTAATTGAAAATGGAGAATCACTAACTTAAGCATAAAACCTAGCATCAGCATTGGATTGAGGGGTCTGGAAAGAAGGTCAAGCCCTCTATTCTTGGGTGTATGATGAAAGTGACATAGGATCATAGATTTAGAGAAAGCAAGGAACTCCAAAGTCATCAATCCTCATTCTGCAGATAAGGAAACCAAAGTCTAGAGACAATGAGTGAGCTGCCAAGATCATAGAAGTAGTAAATATTTTAATCAGGATTCAAACTCATGTCTTCCTCATTCCAAAACTGTCTATCTACTTACACTATGCTATCTCTAAGGTGATTTTTCTCTCCAGAATGGAAGAGCTTCTAGGGGTAGGCAAGAAGGGATGTGGTGTCATAAAGAGAGCTCCTTACCCAGAGCTAACAGGCCTTGCCCCTTTGATCTTCATTGAGAGATAAAGGGACAGGGGAGATAAGGTGCCAGGAAAGGGAACAAGCTCCCATGAAGAGGAATCTACTAGGCAGCTGAATCCAGAACTCCCTGATAGGTACAGAGCTTTTAATTTATACTGGCATCTCTCCTTTTCTCCCTGCCCTTAACAGATTCCAAGCAAAATGGAGATGCAAATGTGGTGCTGTCAGATGAGGAAGGGGCCTGCCTTACCCAGCCCCTGGCCTCAGCCCCAGAGGAGCGAAGGGCCATGCGCCGTTCCAGCACCAGGGACAAGAACAAGAAAGCAGCCACCTGTTTTCTGCTCAGCCCTGGAGACTATGCCTGTGCTGATGGCAGTGTCCGAAAAGGTAAGTAAGGCCCCACTGTCCAATGGAGTGGGAAGGAGGGCATCTAGGGATAGGGGTTCCAGAGTCTGGGGTGAGGGGGTCCAAGGATGGGGCCCTTTCCACCCTCTCCTCTATATAATAGCCCCATCTCAGAGGCCAAATCACACCTTTGAATTAGGTTCAGGCCTGTCTGTCCCCAGCCCTTCTGTTTGTGTTATTCCTGCCCCTTTCTCCTCTACCTCCTTATATTGACCACCAGCTCTTGTGTGTACCCCACACTTAGCCTATTCATTCATACCATCTTTCCTCTTCTTCCAGGGATTTGTCTCCTTTCCTTAAAACCCAGTTTAAGGGCTTTTTTTCATGCTCCATCTTCCACTTCTTAACCTTCCAAGCTTATTGTTGGCTCTGGCTGTTTGATAATTCCTAGTACCCACAGTTTAAGTCCTTTTTCCACCCTATCCCCATAGGCAGCACCCTGAATTCTTCCCCCCCTCTGTCTCTCTCCCTCTCCATCTCCCACCCCCTCTCTGTCTGTCTCTTTTTCTGTCTTTGTCCCTGTCTTTGTTTCTGTCTCTATCTCTCTCTATTTCTCTCTGTCTCTCTCTCTCTCTCTCCCTCTCTGACTCTCTCTGTCTTTCCCTCTCTCTCCTCTCCCTCTCTCTTCTCTTCTCTTCTCTTCTCTTCTCTTCTCTTCTCTTCTCTTCTCTTCTCTTCTCTTCTCTTCTCTTCTCTTCTCTTCTCTTCTCTTCTCTCATCTCTCTCTTTGTCTCTGTGTGTGTGTCTCTCTGTCTCTCTCTGTCTCTTTGTATCTGTGTCTGTGTCTGTCTCTTTCTCTGTCTCTGTCTCTCTCTGTCTCTCTGGCTCTCTGTTTGTCTCTCTCTGTATCTGTCTGTCTGTCTGTCTGTCTGTTTTTCTCTCTCTCTCTCCTTCTCTCTTTCTCTCTTCTCTTTCTCTCTCTCCCTAATGAATTATATCTCTGATATCACCACCAGGGCCTTCCTTCTCCCCTGTTCCTGAGCTCTGGGCCTTTCCTTTCAGAGGGGGCCCCATCAGTTTCTAGTCCATTTTGGGTGCTCTTGGCTAGGTTGGTCTGGGCCTGAGATGCTTTGGGAGCTCAGCCTGCCAGGGTTTTCCAGGCCATTTTCTTCTAGGTAGCTCCCACCAGAAGCAGAGCCCACAGCTGTTCCAAAGGCAGGGCTGCTTGATTTACTTGGATAAGGGAAGGATAAAAAAGAAGTAGCTCCCTAGAATTGGGACTCTAGAGCTCATGTCCCATTTCTGGACAAGAATCAGATCTTGGACTCAGGCTAACCCAGAACGTCAATTTCCCCATAGTTTGGAATAGTCACACAGAGAGGATTTTAGCCACTGAGGAGGCCTTCCTTAGCATGACTATGTCTGCAGGGCTAGGCCAGGCTAGCTCATACCTTGCCTGCCAGAGCAGAGCACTGACTCTGGAGAGGACCTGGATTTGAATCTCACCTCTGACACTTGCCACCCAGGAGACCTTGGGCTAGGTTGGTTCTGAGATATCATCATTGTTATCATTACCATCTCCCTGGGATTCCCTAGGTCACCTTGGGACATGAGCTCAACTCTGGGCCTCTAGTGATTCAGACAGCCAAATTAGGAGAACTAAGGAATAATAGTTGTTATCCATCTAAAAGCTACCTCTGTTAATGACATTTTTAAAAAACACCTTACCTTCTATCTTAGAACCAATACTGTGTATTGTTTCGAAAGTAGAAGAGCAGTAAGAGCTAGGCAATGGGGGTAAATGACCTGCCCAGGGTCACACAGCTGGGAAGTATCCCAGGTCATATTTGAACCCAGGACCTCCTGTCTCTAGGACTGGCTCTCTATCCAATGAGCAACCCAGCTGCCTGTGTCAAAGACATTTGAAAATACAATTGTTTATATATCTTGACTGAATCCCCACTTTAAACATTTTCTATTAATGTTAAAGTTGGGTCTCAGTTTCTGACCACAAGCCTAGGGACAATTGACCTCCCACTTGCACCCCTCTTTCCTCCACTCCTGGTTCTGCCTGGTCATCCTGGCTGGGCTTGACTGCCATGTTTATCTTCCATCCTCTCCCCTTGCTCCAGGGTCCCCAGAGGCTCTACCCTGTAATATGGTGTAATCCAGTGGAAAGAGGTTAGAATTTCTAGTTAAAGATTCTAGGATCTGAATTCTGGTTTTGCCTCTTGCCTGTTTGCCTCCTGAAGCACATCAGTTCATTTTGATTCTCATCTTCCTCACATGTAAAATGAGGGGACTGGATGGTGACCTTGAAGGCCCTTCCCTAAATCCTAGGATTCTCTCCATGTGCGTTGCTCTCACTCTCATCTTCCAAGCTGGAGTATTTTTTATGTCTCCCTGCAGCGTATCCTTCCCTGGGCTTTCCCTCTTTCTCTTTGCCAGTCTAGCTCTTCCCTCCAGCCTGTATCCCACATTCTCTATGCCTCTGACCCCCAGCACATCTGTCCTACTTTTATGACATAGCTCAGCCCTGAATCTTTCTCCCTGGGACCTTGCTAGTGAGTAAGACTGCTCCAGTCCCTCCATTGAACCCAGCCCTCTGCCTTCTTTTCCTGCCCCAGCCAGGGGCCCCAGAGTCCCCAGTTCCTGATTCTTCCCCATTCAGTCCCAGTACTCTTCCTTAGCCTGTCTCCAACTCTTTCCCTCCCAGAACTCTTCCATTGGCTCTGCCCAGGTACCTACCACCTCCTTCTCCCACTCTGCCTTCCAGGAATTAAATTTCCATGTATAAGAATGTTTTATTAGCATTCAACTAACTGCCCCCTTCCCCCAAGTAATATTGTTTCTCCCAGTCACCTTTTCATGGAACAAGTTAACAATGGGAGGGTGTTATAGGCCTGCAATTTGAAACTCTTAGGTCTATTCAGAGAGGAAATCCTGAGGTTGAATTAATAATAAGGAGACCTTGGATGAGGAGGGGGAGTATTTTAGCCTTATTTGATCCCTCTGCTCTTCTTCCTTGGGCAACATCCTACTGAGACAGGGACAGCCTGGCCTCCATGTAATGAAGGGCTCCCAGTTGGTCCCCAAGTCAGACATTCATTTTTGGTACCCAAATGAATTGCTGTGTTATCCTAGGGGAATCACTTGCTGTTTCTTTGCCTCAATGATTATTTCCATGAGACAGAGACCAAGAACAGTGATCTGCAACATAATGAAAGTAGCGAGGCCAAAATGGGACTAGTCTTAGAATCCTGGGGTTGAGTTTTCTCCACTGGGGATAGCACAGAGCTCTTGATGGTGGAGGATGGTTTCTTACAGGAAGTTGTTGCTGAGCACCCACTCTGCTTCTGGTGTGGGGTTGGGGGCTGGAGAGGAATCCGATGGCTGACCCTTGCACTAAGGGAAGGAAGAGTCCTGGAGGGTTCTGGCCACATGAAGCAAGTCATCCTGGTTTCAATTCAATGGTTAAATATTGTCTTAAAAGATGACTTCTTGGCCGCCATCATAGTCAGTTGCCCTAGCCTTATCCTATTGCCTTTGTTCTGCCCTGATATTTAGGGGCTTTGCCCTTGTGTGAAATGAGTACACCCCCAAATAAGGTCTTCTGCTCTTCTTTCCCAGATATAGCATTCATCCCAGGGTCTAGGTTTAAGGACAGAGAACAGATCTGGATTTAAATCCTAGCCTTGGATACTTACCACTTTTGTGATAATAGGCAAGTCATTTAGCTCCCATGGATCTTTGTATTCTGATCCATGAAATGAGGGAGGTAGACTAGATGGCCTCCAAAGTCCCTCCCAACCATAGATCTCTGATCCCATGACCTTATTCCTTTCCACAAGGAGAGAACGCAGCCCCAAACTTCAGGGAGCATGGGAGACAGTGAGTGCCATGGTGCAGATGAGTCTGTGTACGTGGATGTGCTCACATGTGTGTGTGAGTGACATCAGCAGCCATGGGTCTTCCATGGACCTGTTTTGATAGTGTATGAGGAAGGGTTTCAGGGACAGCGAGCCTTTCGAGATTTCATCGGTGGATGGGGAGGTGGTTTGGACAAAGAGGACAAAAGCTGGAGGAGGAGTGGCATCTGTCTCCGGGGGCGTCCACATGTTGGCATGTAGTAAGAGCAAATGCTCTGTGTGTATGTTTGCGGAGAAGGGAAAACCTGCCTCCTGCTGCCAACACAGCCTGTGCCTTAGGGAGAAGAGCCCTCTGGGGTACCCATTGGGCCCAGCCACTCTGTTTGTGAGATGCCTCTACACAGCTCCTTGGTAACAAATACGTTGCTCAGCCAATTAGAGTGACCTTCATGAGGGAACAGGTGGGTTGCTGGGAAACAGGCTCTGCTAAGCAAGCATGGCAATTAGCATTCTCGAACCCCCAACGCTCGGCAACTTTCCCTGAACCTAGTACCTGAGCCCAGTATGGAAACAGCAGCGTGGGGAGCCTCAGCTGTGGGGCTTGGCCCTTTGGGCAAAGCAAGCTGACTTGACAAGAGCCCCTCAGCAGAGATGCCCCTTGGTGCTCCCTCAGCCAGCTGCACCCCGCTATTAGAGGAGGAGAAGGGAGGTCAGGGGAGGGCTGTCTAGGAATGAGGATATGACCGAGGTGGGCTAGAGGAAGCAGCTGCAGGCTAAGTTTTCTGGATGAGAAAGACAGATCTATTTACCCCATGCTTCTCCTTAGGAGGGGAAGATTTTGTTCTCAGGTGTGAGATGAGAGCTGGTCAAGTAGAGGACCTTTGACTCTGGGGACCCTTTTCAGTGCCCTTTGGTGAAAATACTGCAGTGTCTAAGTGGTTAGTGCAGCCTCTCTCTCACCATGCGTCTGCCTTTTCTTCACCAAGGCTGTGAAAAGTCCAGGAGTCTAAACAACATAGCCGGAGCAGCAGGAACAAGTCTGGGGCTCTCTCCACTCACATCGCGCTACAGCTCACCCTATCCTCCAAGAAAGCTCCTGCTCTCCCACCCCTTCCATTCTCTAACCGGCCCGCCACATGGACATGCTGCTCCTTAACCAAGCCGTCTCCAGCGCCACGGTGCATCAAGGCTGGTCCAGCTCACTCTCATTCTCTCCTCACCCTCTGCCTCTCTTTCCCATGCCTGCCCCTCCCCATGACTCATGCTGCCCATAGCGATGCTTCCCTACCCCCTACACTCTCCCTGCCCAGTCCACCTGCTCAGGCACAAATGCTCGCAGACTGTGGCCCATTTGGGTCTCCTTACTCCAACAGCATTCAACGCTTCAAGGTTCCCAGCTCTGGAGTAATGGACCAAAAGCAGAGAACTCTAGTTTGCTGCTCCTCTCAGATTCTAGATACATCCATAGAGGATAAAGGATAAGAGTCTTCCAGTCCCTGGACCCCTACTCTTCATTATGGATGGCACTCTGGAGTGTGGACCCAGGTGGTGCCCACACACATAACCTAGAACCTGCTGACCTATATCGGGGCCTTAGCACCTTTCTTACCTTAGACATTTATTTTTTTAAGTGCAACCAAAAAAAAAAATTCCATTTCCATGCTGCCTTTAGCCAGTAATGAAACAGTCTGTGCCAGGATGTCTTTGTCTTTCTCCCTACAGTGCCCCCACAAGAGTTTGGGTGCACTTAAAGCAATTCTCTTGACATAAACAGATTTTAACTCACCTTTTTTCTCCCCAGTCTCTCTCTGTCTCTCTCTCTTTCTCTCTCTGTCTCTCTGTCTCTCTCCCTCTGTCTCTCTGCCTCTTTCTGCCTCTCTCTTGTAGGATTGGGGTGGGTGGAGGAGGCTTAGAACCTTTTATTTTATCCTCAGTCATGTTGCTTTCCATCCTGGAGAACTTGACCAAGGACAAGAACCTGTGGCAATGGGGAGAAGGACTGGGCTACCCTTTGGAGTTCTCCACCCTGACCTCAGTTAACTGATGACTCAAGGGAGAACTACTGTGTGCTCCAGAAAGCATGGCTTTTGTATTGTCCCCCCTTCTCCCTTCCTATTCCAGGAAACCTCCATTCCCTCCTGTACCCCACCCCCCATATCTACCTGCTGTATTCATAAGCCACACACACATCCCCATGACAATAATCAGAACTCCAGCCACCCCTGTGTTTTCATCCCATTCCTTTGTCAGTGTCTATGTTTTCAGTCCCAACCCATCCCTCCTCCCCAAACTCCTCCTCCCCTGCAAACTCCCCGCCTTGCCTGCCTCTGAGTCACCCACTGTTCCCACCCAGCCTCTCCTCTCTCTATTCTGCCAGAAGCAGAGACTCATCTAATTTCTATAATTAAGTGTATTCATTTACCTAACGATCTCGGGAGCACAACAGGTTTGTGACTCACTAAGTAAGCATGTGTGTGCCTCGGTCGCAGCTGAAGGATTTGGGAGAGAATTGATTTCCCGCCTGAGCCCTACCTGCCACTTAGCCAAGAACAGGGTTATCCTTTCGAGGCTGGGTCTCTGAGGCTGTGCCCCTACCACAGAGGGCACCTAAATCATGCCAGCTGGGCCAGGCTTCCCACTGGGGTCCTCCCCACCCTAGGAGCTGTTGATCTTGTCTCCCTCCTTGGCCTTCCGAAAGACCCAAGAAACTTCTCAGTGGAGACACTTCTCTTCTACCTGATGGGGATTAGATCTGACAGCGGAGCTCTGTGCTTGGCAATTTTTAGAACTGGCATTATGCAACTTAGTGGGAATGACTAACCTTCCGTCTCTGCTCCTTCCAGAGCTGGCAGAGACAGAGTTACATGGAGAAAGTAGGTTCTGGGAGAGGAGCAGCAGTAAAAATTGGGAAGCTTTGGAAGGCAAAAATTAGGGGGTGAGAGAGAGACTTTTTTGTGAGTAGTGAGGCTTTTGCCCAGAGATTCCCTGCTTTAGATACTTCCTAAAGCTTCAGGTTCCCTTAGAGGTAAGCCTTATTCTAGCTGCTGGGATGATCTAGGCTCTTTGGGGACTATGATACCCCCAACCCCATCCCCTGGAGTGTGATGCTCCCTGCAGAGATAAAGGAGAGGTGTTTGAAGAATTCTTCTCTCCGGGGCAGCTAGGTAGCACAGTGGATAGAGCACTGGGCCTGGAGTTGGGAGGATCTGTGGTCCAAATCTAGCCTTAGATACTTCTGGTTGTATGAGCCTGGGCAAGTCATTTAACCCCAGTTGCCTAGCCCTTATAACTCTTCTGCCTTAGAACTTTAAATACTTTAGATAACTAAAAAGTAAGGATTTAAAAAAAAACAACAAAAAGAAGACTCTTTCTCCTAGTGATGTCCATCAAAATAATAATAATAATAATAATAATAATGGCCAATATTTACACTGCACTTTAAGATTCAGAGGCACTTAACAGTGTGCCCATCTGTGAGTCCTCCAGAGATAGGAAGGAATGCCCTGAGGAGTAAGAAGAACCAATAAGGTACCAGAGTGGCAAGTCAGGTAGCCTTGGAGCATGGAGAGAGTCTCCTGGGAGGAGGGGCAGGGAAGCCAAGGGTGCCAAGGGGCTAATTTGGCCCTGGCCTGGGACAGCATGAGCTAAGAGCACAATATAAACCCCATCCAAGCACAGCTATTTTCTCTTCTGACTCTGTTTCAGAGAATTGAGTTGGCTATTTCTGTGGCGACCTCAGGAGCTGTCAGGAACCCAAGTTTCCACAGTACTCCCCCCACCCCCTGTGCCCCTGAGGGGGCACCACCCTTGAGTGAGCGGCCCTTGTCACGGGGCCAGCTGGCCCTGGGCAGCCTGATTCGGGTTGGTGCTGAGCTGATCCTGGCTCTCAAACTTTTCTTCCTGGTCCTTCGATAATGACTCTAACTCACAGATAGAAATTGACTGAGGTCTTAGTGCCTCCTCCCTCTGCCCACTCCCAGGATCTGAAGGGACCCTGGAGAGGGGAATGAACAGGCATGCACTAAGGTAAGGGGTGGAAGTATGGCTGGTTGTGTCCACTTGCACGGCCTCCCCTTAACACCCAGTCCTTAACCCTGCTATGGTTATTTTGTGACTCCATGGACCATACTGTCAGACATTCTTGGCAAGGATACTGGAGTGGATAGAAGCCTTAGTATAATACTACCTCTATGGAGTCCCTCATGAGAAAAAAAATACCCAAACCGTAATAACCTTTCCCTTTTGATATTATGTGAGGCACTTTGGTACCTCTAATTTGCTTATATGTTGTATATCATGCAATAATAGATGTTGTCTCTCTTCTGCTAGATAGTAAGCCCCATGAGACCCAGGACAGTGTTTGTGTCTCCCCCAGTGTCCAATGCCCCGGGCGCAATAGGCACTTAATAAATGTTTGTGAAATTGAAAACTGTTTTTAGTAAAATGTTGTTGGGGCATTAGTGATGGGGGAAGAATCCAAATTAGCTTCCAAGAATTTATTAAGTGCTGACTGTATGCAGAGCCCACAAGTGGGTCAGCCTAGAAGGGACATTGCCTACTGTCTCTTAGGGTGTTAGGATCATTAGGGTTTACGCACGATGTGGCCCTTCATGACAGAAGAGAAGTTGTTGGTCTTGGTCTCACCCACTCAATCTGGGTAGACCATTTGTCTTTTTTGGATTCAGGACTCAATTTCCTTAGCTTGAAGATTTAACAAGATGCTTACCTTTCTTAGTTCCTCACTTAGCTGCCCACTCATCTGAGGCTGGCCATCAGGCTTCTGTTTACTCTTGGGTTCAGAGACTTGGTTTCTCCAACTTGAGAATTTGACAATACTCTCCAGTCCTGACACGAGGAAGGGTAGGGGCTTCAGAATAAATTTTGGGCTTGGGATCAAAGCACTAGGAGTAGTATGGAGGGAAGGGGACTTTTAAGGGCCCTCTATCTTATTGAGAGGAGCAGCCCTAGGACCAGACAGAGTCCCACAACGTTAAATGTTATCTCCCTCTGATTCAGTGCTAAAGCCAGAGGGAAAAGAGGGTCCAAGTGTTGGTCATGCCACTGGCCAGGAATTATTTCTAGGGACATCATATAGACCAATGGTCTAGAAGACAGAGCAAGGCTGATTTAGGGCACCACTCTTAGTGCCAATGAATCAATGCATTGTTGAACTTCATTACATCCAGGAAGGGCAAGGAACAATACTTCCAGGTAGGGCTCGGTTCTCTGTGCTTTCCTTGAGATTATATATATTTCTTTCCCATTGTCTATCCATTTAGCTCATTCCTTGTTTCTGGCAGGTTGACTAGGAAGATCACCTACCAGAGTGGGGATTCCCTGGCTTAAGAGGCTTTGTGAATACCCCTCAAATAGTCTGGGGGAAGAATTATGAGAGAGGGGGGAATCATCTCCCAAAAGGTAGATCCCTTGGGACACTACACCATAGGTGCTTCAGCTGAAAGGGACCTCTGACACCCTCTAGTCCAACTCCCACACTTTACAGATGAGATTACATAGGATTATGATTGTAGAGCTTTAAAGGGACCATAAAGGCATATACTCCAGCCTCCTCATTTTACAAATGAAAAACCTGGGACTCAGAAAGGTTAGATGCCTTGCCGAAGATCACACTGGTAGTAACAAATTCAAGTTTGCAGCCTAGATGCTTTATTCCAGATCTTAAGTTCTTTTACCTAGGTCTCTCCCTCCCTTTCCTAGCCTAGCCCAGGAATTTCCTTTTATCACCACACAGTCTTTCACATGACCCTAACTTGAGAGGGCTTGAGATTGGCAGAATATGGGCATCCTTTCTGTTTAATTGGTGTCTCTTCATCTATAACCTGGAACTCAACACCCTGGCCCCAAGTGGTTTCTCCATGGCATTGGGTTGTGGTAGAAGAAGAAAGAAGAAAGCCAGATAGTATAGTTGGGAATAGAAGGCTTTCCTCCATCACCTTTATGCCTGACAGGAGGAGGAATCTGCTTTGGACTAGCTAAACTAGGATTATTGTATAATGGAAAGAATACTTAGGCCACAGTTAGAAAACATTGGTTCAAATCCCACTTCTGGCCTTTACTTGTGTGACCTTGGGCAAATCACTAAGGTAAATACCCTGTGCATCATTTGTAAAATGAGGGTTGAGATTCCTTCTAGATCTATGATACTATGAAGATCATAAATCTGGAGCTGGAAGGGACCTCAGAAACCATCCAATAAAACCCCTTCATTTTACATATGAGGAAACAAAGGCCCAGGAAAGAAAGAACAGGTCTGGGGTCTGAATTTTCCTCTGATCCACACTGTCTTCCTTATTCCTGGGACAAGAAGGAACAAGGGTACCTGATGACCTAAGGGAAGCTTGGATCTTAGAATAGGAATACTAGACATGGGGTCCTGAATGGGTGAGGCCTGTCTTTGGAAGATGGGAGAAATAGCATGGTGTAGTGGGAAGAACATTGGACTTGGCATTAGAAGATAGCTGGCTTTAAATCTCTGGAATGACATAGCTGTATGACTAGAGGTAATCCAGAGTCTCAGTTTTCTCCTCTGTGAAAAGGAGATGATAATATTCACACTACCTATTTCATTTGGGCCATTGTGAGGAATGAACTTTATAAACTTTAGATTTACTATCCAGTTTTGTAAAGGATCTCTTGTAGATATGTTCAGGACAAGGTAAGGTCAGTGACTGACAGTGGAGAAGCTATCTCCAAGATGCCTTCCTGGATCCATGTTTTGTCTTCTAGATTCATGCGGTTCTTAGGACATTCATGAGAGATGGAGAATTGCAGGAAGGGACCTGAAAGCTAGAAGGAGGTGGTGCATAGGACTACCCAAGGATTAAATTTGTCACCTTTCCAACTCAGAGGACATATGCCTTGTTCACCATCTAGTTTTTGACCCTTCATGCATGACAGGGAAAGCAGTTAGGTTGTGAGGTTTTTTTAGTTCCCTGTCTCTTGAGGGAAATATCTAATTTGTGTGGATTTCCTCGTGTACCAACTAGGGTAGGAAATCAGGCTGGTAGGACATAGCATGTATATATAGAGTCAGGGCATTCTTTAGGAAGTCTCCAGTAAATTTGCTAGGAAGCCTACAATGGCTCAAAGGCCATCCCAATAACCCCCATAATCAATTCTGCTGAGCTTTGCACTCATCTCCTTCAGGGGCTAACTTCTTCACTGTCCATAGTTAGAGGGACCAGGGGACCTTCAGGATATGGGTCTCAGAGCATATCTGGAGTTAGGGAACTGTTTTCTCCCTTCACAAATTTTTAGAGAGCATTTTCTGTCTATTCTTTCCATCATGTTCTACAGTATCTTACATTTAACTGCCCACACATCAGATTCTCCCTTAGTAGATAGACTATAGGTAACATGAGGGCAGAGATGTGTTGGATTTCATCCTTATACTCCCAGTCTCTTGTATGTAGGCTAGGTGACCCCGGGGAGTATCAACCATGGAAGATGTGTGGGTGTGATAAAAAGAAAAGGGAATGAGGAGAGGAGGAAGGGGATGGTGTTTTTAACAGTTACATGCAACCAGCTCCTCCCAAGTCTTTCAGCCCAGGTGTGGAAGACTAACTAGATGCCCTCCCCTGGCCCCATCACCTGTGGGTTGGGGGTTCCTCCCTTCTAACTTTTTCTTGCCTTTCACCTTGCCTTGTCCCCAAAGAAGGCAATGTCAATGGGAAAGTGTGTGTACCGGTGACTCACACCTGTGCTCTTTAAACGCAGAGACCTGCCAAGACGTCCTCTCGTCCAATTATGCCCAGGCCGAGGTCCTCACCTTCTCTTAAAGTTTGGCTCACGTGGAGGCTGGGAGCATGGAGAGAGACAGTGCGAGAGGCTTAGGGAAAACTCTGGAAACCAGGAAAGGATCTTTCACTCGGAAAGAATCGGCAGTCCTTGTTTGTGCAGGACTGTTGGAAAAATACGCACATACACACATACATCCGGTGGCCCAAGATGGGTCTGATGGTTTATTCGATTGTACATTAAAAGATCTATATGCATATATATATATATAAACACATATATATTCTATATTCTTACATGCTGTACCCCTGTTTGTAGTGCATGTGTTGCTTGGTGGTCTGTCTTTTGTGTCAGCCTCAGCTACCCCTCCTCTTCCCCACCAACTCCAAGTCCTAGGGTCCCATCTCCTTTCTTACTCCTAGTTCCACATTAATTTTTCCCAAGTGTCCAGAACCTACCAGTGGAACTCCAACTGTAAGCTGGGTGGTTGGCTGGTGTGGTTTCTGTTTCCACATATGGCTTGACTTGAGTTTAGCCATTCACTACTCTGGGTCCATCTGTTCTCCTATCCCAACCCATACATATCAGGGGCAGACAGAGCCTGGCAGAGGTTCAGATTTCCAGACTTCCCTTCAAGCAGGACCCATTCATTACTCCTACCCCTGTGACCTGTGGTCAATGGTATCATGGCCAGAGGAATGGGATATCCATGTCCCTCTCTTGACCCATCTCCTCCACAGACAGGGGTCATCTTGTTATTGTGTTTCTGTATGTTGTCTCCTTCTCCATTTGTTTTCAAAGATGCTGCCAGGCGGACTCAGGGGGAGGGGTATCTGTCTGTCTGTCTGGTTCAGTCGTCCGGGGACCCGTGGAAACCTCAGGACAAGATGAGATGAGTTGCAATACTCTACTTCCTGACCTTGGGCCAGGGGACGCGTGCAATAGCAGAGGCAAGGCGGCTGCCCCTTCTGCCTTGGCCTCTGCCCCTTACTCCAGCACTCCTTTCCCTCTCCCCTCCCCAATCCTCCCTGATGTCTGTCAATACTTTTCTAAAGCTGTTACCTCTCTCTGTGTCCAAGGCAATACTCTGGCCAGGAGCTGCTGGCCTGTCCGCATGCCTCTGGCTGTCATACTGTGGTCAAGCCCCAATAAAGAGATTTGGAGCTGTCTCAATGGCCTTGGTGTGTGAATGGACCCCTCCCTTTCCTTTCTGCAGAACCAGGGGAAAAGTCTTTACTCACATACTTGGCAAACATACAACTGGGCTGGAACCCAGGGTCTCCCCTCTGGGAGTCTACAGTCTACAAGTTGACATACACATAAAGGGTCAGGTTTGGACCATGATGAAGGAGGAAAGAACACTGCCTGGAGTCCAAGGACTGCCTTCAAATCCTACCACTGATATTGCGTGTCCTTAGGAAACAACTTCCATGGAAATCAGTTTTCTTACCTATTAAATTAGTGGTCTAGAGGTCCTCTAAGTTATTTTATAGGTCCATAACCTATGACAAAGTTTGTCTGAGGGATTCCTACCTCCCCTCTCCATCCCATGATAGTCCCTTCCCAACCCTTTTAACCTTTTAACCAAGTGTTGTCCTCATCAGAACAGCTCTCAAGAACTAATCTCTCTCATACACCCTAGGGTGGCCAAAAGTTAGTCTTCTATGACCTTATTATAAGCAGACACAAATGGGTTGGGTCTGCATGATTGAAGGGACCATGAGATCAGGGGTCCATTTGACTGAGTCTATAGGCACAGAATGAATGCTTACTATATACTGAATCAAATTTTAAAATTGGAAAGGAGCAACTCCATTAAGTTGCCTTCTTCCTTACACATTTACATACAACAGTATCATATAGGGAGGCATTATGGGACAAGAGAAAGAGCCTTGGCTCCATAGGCCAAGGATCTGGGTTCAGATTTGACCTCTGATGCTTACTTCCTGCAGTGTGTACAGTTTGTCCTTGTAAAACAAGTAAATTGGACCAGATGACCTCTGAGGTTCTTCCTAACTCTAGATCTGTGATCTCTTAACACCTCTTCCTCCTCTGCCATTAAACTTTTGCTGTATTAACTCAGGGGTGTGAAGGGGGTGGAATTAACACAAATAATGCTAAGTTTGGGGAGCATTTTCCTTCCAACAATTCTGCAAGGCAAGTTATTCAAGTGTGGTTATCCCCATTTTTCAGATAACTGATACTCAGAGAGACTAAATGAGGGTGAAATTTGTCTCTTTCTCTCCATAGAGAGAAAGCTGGATGGTGCAGTAACCTGAACACTGGGCCTAGAGTCAGGAAGACCTGGGTTCAAATTTTGCCTCAGATACTAATTGTATAACTGTGCAAGTCATTTGATCTCATTTTCAATTTATTCAACTATAAATGGGAGTCATAACAGCACCTAATTCCTACTGTTGTTTTAAAGATTAAATAATATATTTGTAAAGTGCTTAACATAGTGCCTGGGGGCATAGTAGGTACTTAATAAATAATTCCTTTCTGACCTCTTTCCCTCCTTCTCCCCCTCTTTCCTTCCCTCTTTTTGTCCTTCCTTCTTTCCCTCTTTCCCTTATTCCTTCCCTCTTTCCTGCTCTTTTTCTCCTTCCTTTCCCTCCCTCCTTTCTCCCTTCTTTTTTCCTTCCCTCCCTCTTTTTCCTTCCTTCCTCCCTTCCTTCCTTCCTCCCTTCCTTCCTCCCTCCCTTCCTTCCTTCCTTCCTTCCTCCCTTCCTTCCTTCCTTCCTCCCTTCCTTCCTTCCTCCCTTCCTTCCTTCCTTCCTTCCTTCCTTCCTTCCTTTCTTCCTTCCTTCCTTCCTTCCTTCTTTCCTTCCTTCCTTCCTTTCTGCCTTCCTTTCTGCCTTCCTTCCTTTCTGCCTTCCTTCCCTCAGTTATGAGCCCCCCAAAGAATTCTAAGCTTGAATGATATCAAAGAAATTTAAAAAAAAACTTGTCAGTTTTGAAGTGAAATCAAGCTGAGGCAGAGCCCTCTCAACATTTTACAAATGAGGAAACTAAAGTTCAAGAGGTGAGTGAGAGGAGTGGCCCCAGGTGGCTCAACTAGCCACTGGCAGGGCAGCTCTCCCAGCTCCCCTGCAGGATGGCACAACCACATCACTTTCATTAAACCTCACTGCCCCCTCACTACACTGCATGGTAATTGTGGAATCAAAGGTTTTGTCCCTCCTCTATTAAAAGAAACCCAGGCATCAGGCAGTGGGAGGGGGAGGCACTATTTTGAGCAGGGGGCCTTCCTGGCCCCCCTGAAATCACACCATGCCTACGTAGGTAGGGCTGACAATGAGGACAGAGCACACAGATGGCGGAGTAACTACTCTGAAGCAAAAACGCAAACAGCCAGGGAAAAAGTGACATCCCCTACGCTGGGGGTAAGAGTAATGGAGAATGGAAAGCAAGGGAAGAATCTAGGGAGCCCCCCAACCCCCTCCACCAGGGGCAGGACAGGGACAGAGGCACAGAGGACCCAAGGATAGATTCTGTTCGACAGCTCCCCCCAACTCAGTCCCTCCCCCTTCCCTTGGCTGTCTTTGCACCTCACCCCCAACACACACATAGACTGTATTCATAACAGCTAATAATAATTGTTGGCATTTCTAGCACTTTAAGGTTTGCAAAACACTTGACATTTGTTGCTTCCTCTGATTTTTCACAATTGCCCTGGGAGGTAGCATCTATTATTATCCTCATTCCTCATTTTGCAGCTGAGGAAACTGAGGCTGAGCAAGGTTATATGACTTTTCTAGACAGAGTCCGACATAATACTAGCAAGTATTAGACAAAGGATTAGAACTGAACTGAAGTCTTCCTGATGCCAGGCCCAGTACGGTGCCCACCACGCCATCTCTGCTGCTTACTTCTCTTGCTTTTAACTACCCGCTAATGCTGCGAGGACCGGGCCATGGTACTCAGTCCTGGAGCCTCTCTGGTTTGGGCCACATGAGAGAAGAACCAAATAACACGGTTTGGAATTGACCTGATCAGCCTGGATCAAAAGGGAGTAGGGAGGGGAGGGACTGAGGGGGCAGCGGCAGGGGTGATGGTCAGGGGACAACATCAGGGAGAAGCTGGAGGAACAGTCTTAGGAGAAAAGCCATTCCTGAAATGAAAGAGAAAAGCCAGGCTCGGAGTCCAGGCCACTCTCCGGGAGATGGCAGACAGCCAGTTGTCAATTAAAGATAAAATCTCTCCCCTCAGCCACAGAAGACTCTGGCCCTCTCAGACAGGAGAAAGCCATTTGCAACTGGGTTTGGCTTGAAGCTGCATGACCGGGGCTGATAATGGGATTGGATGCATTGTTGGCTTCATAATGATATTAAGCATCAGGGCTCTGGTCCAAAATTGCTGCTGGTTTTCGCTGATCGATGCAGAACTATTTCCTCAGTGGGGATGAGAGCCCAGCAAGCTCAGGGCACCTGATGCTAGAGTGAGGCCCAGTGGTTGTGGCTGGGATCTGGGAGCAGGTCTCCCTGGCAGGGCCTTGTGGGCAGACATCCCAGCAACAAAGCCCTGGCTGTGTCAGGCCTAGAGGGATTGGAGACGGTGGAACAGAATATATAAGGGAGCATCCAAGGGATCTCCTTCCTGCCGAGGGCCACAGGTAGCTTGGCCTATCCAGGGAGGAGATAGAGAGATCAGAGGTCAGACTGATTGATGATGATGTGAATGGCAATGCCTCACTCTAGCCCCGGGTACCATGTTTGATTTAGCAAACCAACTTCTTGGCCCAGGGAATCACTTGATCTCAATCCTGAGATTTCAGAGTAGAGGGGAAAGGCCATTGGGAAAACCATAGTTTTGCATCATGAAGAACAGACATCTTTTATGATGTCTGTAATCTCACAACCATATCCCAGTCAGCTTAGCAGCCCAATTTGTGTATAAAGAAATTGAAGTTCATTGTGTCCAAGGTCACTAGTTGGTAGAGAAAATGTGACTAGAACCCAGTTTTCCTGACTCCTGGTCTGGTGTTCTTTCCATGTGTACCTTTTAGAGATGGACCGCTCAGCCTTAGGGTGGTGATTCTAACTTGCTAAGTCTTTGGATTGGGTGGAATTTCCTTCCAAACTGTCCTACCTGTGGGCACCTATTCATCATAATCACTCCTCCTTGCTAGCCCACTTCATTCCCCAAACCAGATGAGACATTTATAACATCTAGACTCCGGTTGGCCACTGAATGCCTTTGGAGATTGGGGTGCTTCTCCATCTCTAAAATAAGGGTGATGATGTATGCTGGACCCACTTTCCATTGTAAAGAATGGCAAAAACCAGTTTCCTTCTTTTCCCAAGATGACATATCCATTTAGATAGTATAAACACATAGGCACAGGCTCATCCATGGATGCCTGCATTTTGAGCCTTTGTCCAACACATTCCATACAAGGGGCTCAGACACAAAGAGATAGGGCATATATACATTTCCCAGCCTACCACTTGGTATCTATCAATGGGACTTTCTTCAAATTGAATAGAATAACCAGTGCAGAGCTTAACAATCCTGAAAAGGTTCTGAAATGTTAGCTCTTATTATTAAGCCACTTGTCTGAGTTTCAGCCTCTTCATTTGTAAAATGAGGTTGGACCAGATGGCTTAAGGTCCCCTCTAGGTCTACATCTATGATCCTATGACACTGGTACCTCTGGACAACCCAGCATTACTCTGTAGGCTCTGGGACACACATCTCTTCCCCCAGTAAACCGAATCTGGGTCTTCACTGAATGAAGAGTGGGATGGAGAGGGCAAATAAGGGAGGCTAGACAGTGACTCATGCCCAGATGGGGATTTAGAAGAGCCCTGGGACTCTGAAGGTCTTTTCCTCTCCTCCCCACTTCTGTGGATCCAGCCATACCCTTCCTCCCATTTCTGAGCCCTAGGTGGTGCTGAACTGAGACAGTCATGCTAGTGAACCACCTGTCGACCACCTGTGTCCCAGGAACAGCAGCCACCACCCTTCATACACACAGAGCCTGATCTAGATCTCTCTACCTGGGTCTAAATCTCCTCCATGAACAGGACCTGCTCAGGGGAACAATCCAAAGGAGGTCCTCTCTTGGGTGTGAGGCAGTTATCAGGGACAAATGATGCTGTAGAGGAAAGCTGTCCCTAAAATGGATTATTGGTAGTAGAAACTCTCCTTAGAGAGCCAGAGGAAGCTGAGATTCAGAGGCTGTTGGTTAAACCTAACATAATAGAAAGGAGGCTAAGGGTCTTTACAGCTAGGTGGCACAATAAGTAGAGCACTGAGCCTTGGAGTTAGAAAGACCTTGGTTCAAATCTAGCCTTAGACATTTACTGTCTGTGTCATCTGGGGCAAGTCACTTAATCTCTATCTTAGTTCCCTCAATTGTAAAATAGGGATAAATAATAACATCTACCTCTCAAAGTTGTATCAAATGAGATAATATCTGATTTTAAAATATTATATTTATTTAAATTTTTAAAATTTTGTCTTATTTTATTACAAGAACAAATTTACACATAATTTTCCCAAAGTTATATGATTCATGTTGTCTCCCTCCCCTCTTCCTTCCCCCTTCCCAGAGCTGACAGGCAATTTCACTGGGTTATACATGTATTATCGCAAATGAGATTATATTTGAAAAGCACTTAGCATAGTACCTGGCACATAGTAGGTGCTATATAAATACTAGCTATTATTTTTATTATTATTATAGTATATAATCTCTCTTAATGAATCTAGAGTTCGAAAAAACCTTAGCGGTCAATAACACCCTTATTTTACAGATATGGAAATTGAGGATGGGTTCAATGACTTGACCAAGGTCACACAGAGTCTCAAAGTTGGAACTTCAAAAGTAATTTAGTCCAACCCTTATCCACACAACAATTCTTCCTATAGGATCTTGACAGGTGGTTATGGATCATCCACTTGAAAACTTTCAGGAAGGAGGACCTCCCCTCCTAAGGAAATACTCATTCCACTTACAGGCAGATTCATTAGAAAGTTCTTCCTTGCATTAAGACTAAATCAACCTCTCAGCAACTTTCAGTCCTTAATCCCTCTTCAGGGCCCTGAGGTCAAACAGAACAATAGTAATAATTGTCATGTATAGAATCTTTTAAAGTTTGTTAACATTCATTATCTCATTTGGACCTCAAAACAATCCTGTAAGGCAGGTCCTATAAGAATTACTGATCCCATTTCATAGGTTAGAGAGCTGAGACTCAGAGAGATGAGGTAAATTATCCATCAGCACAACAAACCTGTGAGATAGGTATTGGGGGAATTATCAAGAGGTCTGCAAACTATGACCCACTAGCCACATTTTATTTATTGATTTATTTTTGAAGATATTTTTCCCAATTACATATAATAACAATTTTCAACATACATTTTCTGAAATTATAAGATCTAAATTATCTCCTTCCCTCCCTTCCCAAATATGATGAGCAATTTGATCTGGATTATACATGTATTATCATACAAAACATACTTCCATATGGGTCACTGTTGTAAGAGAATACTCGTATTAAACCAAAACCCCAAATAAAACCATAAATAAATTAATATGAAAAATTATATGCTTTGATCTGCACCCCAACTTCAACGGGTCTTTCTCTGGAGGTGGATAGCATTCTTTATGATAAGTCCTTCAGAATTGTCCTGGATCATTGCATTGCTGAGAGTGGTGAAGTCTTCCATAATTGATTGTCATACAATGTTGCTGTTACTCTGTACAATGTTTTCCTGCTTATGCTTATTTCATTCTGCACCAGTTCATGTAGATCTTTCCAGCTTTTTCTGAAATCATCTTGTTCATAATTTCTTATAATATAATAATATTCCATCACCATCATGTACCAAAATTTGTTAATTCCCCAATTGATGGGCATCTCCTTAATTTCTAATTCTTTATAGCTACAGAAAGATCTGCTATAAATATTTTTGTACAAGTATGTCCTTTCCCCTTTTATATGATCTCTCTGGGATACAGACCTACTAGTGGTATTATAGGATCAAAGGGTATGCACAGTTTTATAGTTCTTTGGACATAGTTCCAAATTGCCATCCAGAATGTTTGGATTAATTCACAACTCTACCAACAATGTATTAGTGTCCCAATTTTGCCCTCCAACATTTATCACTTTCCTTTACTATTACTATACTGGCCAACCTGATCAATGTGAGGTCACAGAACCTCAAAAAGTTGTTTTAGTTTGCTTTTCTCTAATCAAGAGTGACATTTTTTCCCCATGATTATTAACAGCTTTGATTTCTTCATCTGAAAACTGCTTGTTCATATCCTGTGACCATTTGTCAACTGGGGAATGACTTATATTCTTATAAATTTAACTTGGTTCTCTATAAATTTGAGAAATTAGACCTTTATTAGAGACATTTGTTATAAAATTTTTGCCCAATTTTTTATTTCCCTTCTAATCTTGGTTACTTTGGTTTTGTTTGTACAAAAACTTTTAAATTTCATATAGTTAAAATGATTCATTTTACATCTTGTAATGCTCTCTCACTTGTTTGGTCTGGATTTTAATGTTAAAATACATTTTCATTTAAAAACCATTCTTAGCTCCTAGGCTTATAAACGGGTAGTTTATTATTGTCATTACTATATTATTACTCTAGATAAAGAACCAGAGTTTCAGAGAGTTTCCATAATTTGTATATGGTCATATAACTAGGGAATGTCAGTCAAGTCGTGAACCCAGGTCTTCCTTATTCAAAATCTAGCATGCTATGCACTATACCACAGTGTTGCTCCATATTTGTGTTCCACCAGACTTCCATTAAATATTTTAAGATATTTATCTCTTGAAGTGGCAAAGAACTGAAAACTGAGGCGATATCCATCAATTAGGAAATGGCACTGGCCATATTAACACAAAATCTGTCTCGATCAGTTGACACCTTGAATCCTGGATCCTTTGGAAGGAATGGTTGAACAAATTGTAATATGTGAATGTGAGGGAATTTTATCATGCTATAAGAAACCAGGAAAGTGATGGTTTCAGAGAAAGATTTGTATAGGGAGGGAACACTTCTATGGACTGAGACAGACTGAAATGAGTAAAACCAGGAGAACAATTCAAACAATAGCAAATTAAAGACAAAACAGCTTTGAAAGCCCTAAGAATTCTGATCCAAGCAGTGACCAACCATGATTCCAAGGGGATCCATGATGAAACTTGCTACTTATCTCTTGACAGAGAAGTAGAGGATTCAAGGTGTTGATTGAGACCACACACACACAACACACACACACACACACACACACACACACACACACACACACGCACGCATGCATGCATATACACCCAGAGCCAATGCCAACATTAGTTTTGCTTGCTTTTTTTTTAAGACAACTATCATATCTCCTGTAAATCTTCTCCAGTCAATCCCATTCTTTCAGCCCATCTGCATGTACCATGATCTCCAGGTCTCTTACTTGGTCCACTGACCTCTTGATATAAACTAGCTTATAAATTGTTGGTTTTGTTCAGTTATTTCAGTCCCATCAGACTGTCCTTGGCCCCACTTAGCAAAGATAATCAAATGGTTTACCATTTCCTTCTCCAGTTCATTTTACATATTAGGCAAACAGTTGAATGACTTACCCAAGGTTACACAGCTAATATGTATCTGAATCTGGATTTGAACTCATGAAGATGAATCCTCCTGATTCTAAGCCTACTGATCTATTCACTATGTCATATAGTCACTCAGCTTATAAATAGCCTTCCTTACATTTTAGGTTCCCATAACTGAATGAAGTTCCCCAAAGGTGGTCTAAGTTAGCTCCAGGAAAGAACACAAGATAATTACCTCTTTTGTGGGGGGCACTATGTTTTCTCTTAAAGCATCATAACAATAAGAGCTAGAATGTATATGGTGCTTTAAGATTTATCCTCTCCACAACCCTGGGAGATTTTTCACTTCAGTCCTCATTTTTCAAATAAGGAAACTGAGGCAGAGAGTGCATTGTCAAGGGTCACATAGGTCACTCTCTGAAAATGCTCTTGAACCAGGTCTTCCTGATTCCAGACCCAGAGTTCTGTCCACTGGGTCACCTAATTTATATTACATTATTTTGACTGCCAAGTCCCACCATTTGATACATTTTGAGCTAGAAGACCAACATATCCCTCAGATCATAGGAATTATGCTTTTAAAGCTAAAAACAAAGATTTAAAGTAGTCAGAGACATCTATGTAGAATGATCAGTGGAACACTAGAGACCCCCTTTCTGATAAGGACCCTAGGTAGTCATGGCCATCTAGAGAGAAATCTTTCCCAGTATTTTCTGGTACTGTCCTTTTCATGCCAATAACAAAGTTGTTTGGGAAGGTTAGGCTATGACAGTAATTTGGATAGCAGTTATTTATTCCAGGTTTTAGCCTTATCTAATTCCTTCATCTTATACATGAGGAAATTGAGGTTCAAAGAACCTTACCAGTATCATTATCAGTTGTAAACTTCAGAGCTAGGATTTGGACACAGAGCATCTGGCTCCAAGCCAGTGCTCTTTCCACTGAGATATATTGCTTTTTCTTATAAACCATCTCACTCCTCTACCCCTTCCACATCTTGTACTTGTGAACAGATGGATGGATAGATGGATGGATGGAAGAAAAAGCATTTATTGATTATTATGAGCTAAGCACTAGGGATAAATAGGGGGCGATGAGTAAATCATTTCTCTTAAGGAATAAGACTATCTGAAGGAAGCAACACAGTTGATCCACAGGAAGGATGAAACAAGCTATGGGTACTTAGGGTATATTACTAAGTCATATGACTGATCTTTGGGGTCTGGAGGTCAGAAGGCACAGAAGCTTGTAAGAGTGATAGCATATTGTATGGGCATTTATATAGCCAGCAGCCTTGACAAAGTCTTGGTGGGCCCCCCAAGAGGAGAAGGGAGGTACATTGGAAGGGGACAGGGTGAAGACAAGGCAATAAGGAAAGAAGTCCCTAATAGTGAGTCTCTCTACAGCCCTGGATATGGTAAAGTTGATTTTTATATACTTGTGAAGGTGGTTATTTTAGCCCAGGTGTAGACTTTACCTTTGTTCCTTTAAAATTTTATTGTATTAGATCTGGTCCTTTGTTGAGTCTGTCAAGATATTTTTAGATGCTTATTCTTTCATTCAATGTTAATTTTGTGTCCTTGCAAAATTTAATGAGCATGTTTCTCATGCCTTTATCCAAGTAATGATAAAAACCAAAATATCAAGGGACCAAATACACCACTTCTCTGAGGCACTTTTTCTTGAGTCCTCCCTCCAAGTTGATAGCAATCCCTTAGTGATGATTCTTTTCTTTGCGTGGGGCCATTCTATTAGTTCAAAATCCACCTAACAGTGATATGTCCAGCTGCCATCTCTCCATCTTGTCCATAATGACAGGATGAGAGAATTTGTCAAAGGTTTTGCTAAAATCTAGGCATCCTTATCTATAACATTCCCCTGATATATCAGTCTAGTAACCCTGTCAAAAAAGGAAATGAGGTTAGTCTGGCATGACCAGGCTTGATGAAGCCATGCTGATTCTCAGTAGGTGGGGGAAATGAACCAGGAGCCAATTGTTGCTGTCTCTCCACATCCTCTTTTACTTTTCTTCAGCTCAGAATCTAATCACTCAATCTCTCTTGGAGTCTCAGTTTTTTCCTCTGTGAAATGGAGATGATAATACTTCAGGATTATTGTTAGGAAAGCACTTTGCACCTTAACAGCATCATATAAATGTTGAAGATCTGCCTCTCAATCTGTTCACCATTAAGGCATTCCTAGAAGTACCCAGACACTAAATAGAAATTCATTTTGTCTTAATTTTCTGTTTCTTGGTGGGAAAACTGGATGGGAGTGAGGAAGAAATAAAGGGGGGAAAGGAGGCATTAAAAGGGACCTGGACAGAGAAGTAGGAAGAAGGGAGGGAGGGAAGAAAGCAGGAAGGAAAGAAGAAAGGGAAGAAGGAAGGAAGGAAGGAAGGAAGGAAGGAAGGAAGGAAGGAAGGAAGGAAG